>NC_056459.1:35353277-35435777 GCF_018296145.1 Oncorhynchus tshawytscha
CTCTCTCGGTGCATGCTGGGAGTTTTTGGAGTTTGAGTGTTTGGTGTGGAAAGCTCTATCCTAACTAACTTTCTTGATTTTTTTCTTTACATGTTATTTTCTATGGTGGAGGGTTAATGCAATATTTGTTTTTAGCGGTATCCAAAGTTTTTTTTTCAAAGTTAGGGTGGAAGAGGACAGAGTAACTTTCCTGGGGGTTGGAAGGTGTAGTGTGCGCAATGGCTTCTCAGCCTAGCGCGGAGGAGACGCTGTCGATACAGCATGGATTCAGGTGTGTTCCTGAGAACGGAGTTAAGGTGGAGGAGGTTCTGCTCGCGGTCGGTGAACAGGTAGGAGCTGAGTTTATACATTCTGCTTCTAGAATGAACAAAGCTGTGGTTGTGTTCATGAAAAGGGCTAATTTGGTCGGTAGGCTAATTGCTAGCGGAATATTTGTAAGGGATGTGTTGGTGTCAATTTCACCTCTCTCTACCCCTTCAACAAGAGTTGTAGTGGCAAATTTGCCTCCGTTTATTACGGATGATCAAATTAGGAAAGAGCTGAGTCGTTTTGGTAAGTTTGCTAGCGGTTTCCGTGTACTGTCAGCAGGTTTTCAGGCAGATGCCGTTAAGCACGTTGTTTCGTTCAGGAGGCAAGTGTTTATGTTTCTGAACAATAATGAGCAACAGCTAAATGTGCATTTTAAAGTGAGGCATGGGGAGGGGCTCTATGCAGGTTTTGCCAGCACAGATAGTCTACGGTGTTTTGAATGTGGGGATTTGGGGCACAAGAGTTTTGCGTGCCCACATAAAGGCCATAGACAAGGTGAGGGTGTAAGCGCAAGTGGGGGAAATCGAGGTCAAAATGCAGGGGGTAAGGAGATGCAGACAGCAGAGGCTGGGCCTAGTCAGTCTAGAGATGGTGGTGTAGATGAGGCTGGGCCTAGTCAGGCTAGAGATGGTAGGGTAGTGGAGGCTGGGTCTAGTCAGGCTAGAGATGGTGGAGAAGCAGAGGCTGGGTCTAGTCAGGTTAGAGATGGTGGGGTAGCTGAGGCTGGGCCTAGACATGCTATGGAGGGTGGTGCAGATGATGCTGGGCTGAGTCATGCTATGGAGGGTGGTGTAGCTGAGGCTGGCCCTAGTCATGCTATGGAGGGTGGTGTAGCTGAGGCTGGCCCTAGTCATGCTATGGAGGGTGGTGCAGATGATACTGCGTCTAGTCAGGTTATTCTAGTGGATGAGGAGAGTATAGTGGGGAAGTGTAAGAGATTAGGGGGGGAGGAGGAGGGTGTCAAGAGGAAAAGGAAAAAGGGTGTGGACAAAGGCACCATGGAAATGTTGCCTGTTGCTGTGGGTGAGGCCCTAACCAGAGAGAAAGGGCAGGTGGTCAGGGTGGGAGATAGAGAAGAGGAGGAAAGTGAGTCTGAGGAAGAGGATGAGGAGTTATTTTTTCAGACTCCTCTTCAATTGGCCCGGAGCTGACAGCCAGTCAAACAGAGGGTCTAAGTACACGTTGAGAGAACTGACAAGGTTCCTGAATGAGACTAAGGGGAAAAAGTTAATCTTGAGGCTTTTTTCCTGATCCTAGAAAGTTTGTAAGATCAGTACAACATGCTATGACAAATGAGGGGCATGGTGTCCTCTCACCCAGGAAACGGTTTAGGTTGAGGAAGTGGGTCACAACAGTGCGTAAAGGTTTACCTTCAGACACGTTTTAAATGTTTAATTTCTTACTGACACTGGGGCTTTTGAGCTTTGCTATTGGTCTATTTCTCTGCTGGCTTTTCTCCCACTTCTTATGGAGACTCTTCGGGTAGGCTCGCTCAATATAAATGGCGCCAGAGATGCGGGAAAGAGGAGTGTGTTGGGTGAATATGTAAAACAAAAAAAAGTACAGGTGTTGTTTCTGCAGGAGACGCATAGTGATGTGGTGAATGAAGTTGATTGGGGGCTCTGGTGGAAAGGGGCAAGTGTGTTGAGCCATGGGACAAATCTTAGTGCAGGGGTGGCAGTCCTTTTTGCACCGGGACTGGCTGTAAAAATTTGCTCCTCAAAGGAGGTGTGTAGGGGTAGGTTGCTTGTTGTTAAAGCAGAAATTAACAACATGTGTTTTGTCTTTATAAATGTGTATGCGCCTAACACAGGGAGAGAAAGAGGGGTTCTATTTGGGAGTCTTAGACAGGAACTCTCACAAGTAGCGCCTGAGGAGACGCTGGTGATCGGAGGTGACTGGAACTGTACAATGGATTTTACAAAAGACAGAAATGGGGAAGAGCCTCATTCAGTGTCAGTGGGAGTGTTAAGGGATATCTTTAATCAGTTTGACCTAGTGGATGTTTGGAGAACTAAACATCCAAACACAAGACAGTATACGTGGGTGAAGGTTTTTGGGGCTAGGGTGAGTGCAGCTCGACTTGATCGTTTTTACATGTCCAGGAATCAGAGCAATAGGCTGCTGGGTGCTACCATTCTCCCAGTGGGGTTTTCGGATCACCACATAACCATGGCTCGGCTGTCTATTTCACCAGGGCCCCGGCAGGCATCTTATTGGAAGTTTAATGTAAAGCTCTTACAAGATGCCACTTTTTGCTCAGGTTTCCAGACTTTTTGGGAAAGATGGGGGCAGCGAAGAGAGGAGTATGAGTCTCTGAGTCAATGGTGGGATGTGGGAAAGTGCAAATTCGGCTTTTCTGTCAACAGTACACAGCTCTCTCATCCTCAGAGGCTAGGAGAGTATTGGGGAACTAGAGCGGTGTATTAGTGAGATGGAGGTAGAGATGGTGGGGCAAGGCAATGTAGGCCTCCAGGCTAACTTAGCCGAATACGTAGGGACCTGGGCAGTTTTTCCAGGTTAAAGCAAAGGGAGCACTTGTAAGAGCTAGGTTCTCCATGCTCAAGGAGATGGATGCTCCCAGCTCCTTCTTCTTTGGTTTGGAAAGACAGAGCAGTGAAGCCAAGGGTATGCATTGTCTCACGGCTGTCTGATGGGCGGGTGACCTCTGTGGTGGGGAGATGCCGGGAGCGGACTGTGGAGTTTTATACTGAATTGTATAGGGCAGAAATGTGATCCTATGTGTGCTCAGGTCTTGTTCGCAGGACTCCCTAAGCCTTCTCGGCACAGAGGGATGAAATGGACATTCCTCTGTTGTCACATGAACTGGCAGAGGCAGTAACTCAGATGTCCCCCGGTAGGAGAGTTGCCGATGAGCTGCCGTCGGGCGGCTCTGACTCTCCTGCCCAAAAAAGGGGACTTGTGTGAACTTAAGAACTGGAGGCCTGTGGCATTACTCTGTGCGGACTACAAGATTTTTGCCAAGGTCCTCTCTAACAGACTGAAGTCCCATCTGGACTCTATAATACACAAGGACCAGACATATTGTGTACCGGGACGCTCAATCACGGACAACTTGTTCTTGATTAGGGACATGTTGGACTTGTCGAGAGGTTCTAATGTGAACTTTGGACTGGTCTCTTTAGATCAAGAGAAGGCTTTTGATAGAGTGGATCATGAGTATCTGTTTAATGTGATGTCTGTGTTTGGGTTTGGGAAGAGTTTTGTGACCTGTGTGAAGCTGTTGTATGCTGGGGCGTCATGTATGGTTAAGGTGGGAGAGGGGGCTCAGTAGGCCAGTCTGGGTGAGACGGGGCATTAGACAAGGATGCCCTCTAACTGGGCAGCTGTACACACTAGCCATTGAGCCTTTTTTAGGACTGCTACGCAGGAGACTGCGGGGAGTGTGCTGGACAGGCATGGATGTGGTGACAGGAATAGCAGTCTCAGCATATGCAGATGATGTTTCTGTGATGGTCAGGGATGGGCAAGATATGCAGGAACTAGAGACCAGTCTGAAGGTGTACGAGGGAGCTTCATCAGCTAAGGTAAACTGGGGAAAGAGCAAAGCTCTGTTATGTGGGGGCATGGGGGGGGGGATAGGGCTCCTCCTCTGCTTCCAGGGGGTTTGCAGTGGGGTTGTGAAGGGCTTAAAGTGTTGGGGGGGTGTACCTGGGCTCGGAGAGGTGGGTCAGCAAGAACTGGGAGGGGGCTGTCACAGGCAGTGGTGTCAAGACTGGCCAGGTGGAGGTGGCTCCTGTCCCAAGTGTCATATAGAGGGAGGGTGCTGATAATCAACAACCTGGTGGCATCTTCCTTGTGGCATAAACTGGCTGTCCTCAACCCCCCGCCGGTCTTCATTCTTATCATTCTTTACATCTCTCTCTCTCTCTGTATCTCTCTGTATCTGTATCTCTCTCTCTCTCTCTCTCTCTCTCTGTATCTCCCTCTCGCTCTGTATCTCTCTGTATCTCTCTCTCTCTGTATCTCTCTCTCTCTCCCTCTCTCTCTGTATCTCTCTCTCTCTCTCTCTCTGTATCTCTCTCTCTCTCTCTCTCTGTATCTCTCTCTCTCCCCTCTCTCTCTGTATCTCTCTCTCTCTCTCTCTGTATCTCTCTGTATCTGTATCTGTATCTCTCTCTCTCTCTCTCTGTATCTCCCTCTCTCTCTGTATCTCTCTGTATCTCTCTCCCTCTCTCTCTGTATCTCTCTGTATCTCTCTCTCTCTGTATCTCTCTGTATCTCTCTCTCTCTCTGTATCTCTCTCTCTCTCTCTCTCTCTCTGTATCTCTCTCTCTCTCTCTCTGTATCTCTCTCCCTCTCTCTCTGTATCTCTCTCTCTCTCTCTCTGTATCTCTCTGTATCTGTATCTCTCTCTCTCTCCCGCTCTCTCTGTATCTCTCTGTATCTCTCTCTCTCTGTATCTCTCTCTCTCTGTATCTCTCTCTCTCTCTCCCTCTCTCTCTCTCTGTATCTCTCTGTATCTCTCTCTCTCTGTATCTCCCTCTCTCTCTGTATCTCTCTGTATCTCTCTCTCTCTCCCTCTCTCTCTGTATCTCTCTCTGTATCTCTCTCCCCTCTCTCTCTGTATCTCTCTCTGTATCTCTCTGTATCTGTATCTCCCTCTCTCTCTGTATCTCTCTGTATCTGTATCTCTCTCTCTCTCCCGCTCTCTCTGTATCTCTCTGTATCTCTCTCTCTCTGTATCTCTCTCTCTCTGTATCTCTCTCTCTCTGTATCTCTCTCTCTCTCTCCCTCTCTCTCTCTCCCTCTCTCTCTGTATCTCTCTCTCTGTCTAATACATAAATCATTCACAATATGACTAAATGTATAATCTGGATAACTCAACTAGCTAGCTCAGCGTCGCCAACAATCACAGCAATACAATCATTCACTGGTCTCTTGTATCACAACAAATAACCCGACATAATCCGATTTTATCACCGCAAAACCTTGTCGTAGTAAACACTCAGGCTGTATACCAAATGTCCTTCTATTCCCTATATAGTGCCCTACTTTTGACCAGGACCCATAGGTTTCCAATTTAAGGTAGTGCACTATATAGGGAATAGGGTGCCAGTCTAAAGTAGTACACTATATAGGGAATAGGGTGCCAGTCTAAAGTAGTGCACTATATAGGGAATAGGGTGCCAGTCTAAAGTAGTGCACTATATAGGGAATAGGGTGCCAGTCTAAAGTAGTACACTATATAGGGAATAGGGTGCCAGTTTAAAGTAGTGCACTATATAGGGAATAGGGTGCCAGTCTAAAGTAGTGCACTATATAGGGAATAGGGTGCCAGTCTAAGGAAGTGTACTATATAGGGAATAGGGTGCCAGTCTAAGGAAGTGTACTATATAGGGAATAGGGTGCCAGTCTAAGGAAGTGTACTATATAGGGAATAGGGTGCCAGTCTAAGGAAGTGTACTATATAGGGAATAGGGTGCCAGTCTAAGGAAGTGTACTATATAGGGAATAGGGTGCCAGTCTAAAGTAGTGCACTATATAGGGAATAGGGTGCCAGTCTAAGGAAGTGTACTATATAGGGAATAGGGTGCCAGTCTAAGGAAGTGTACTATATAGGGAATAGGGTGCCAGTCTAAAGTAGTGCACTATATAGGGAATAGGGTGCCAGTCTAAGGAAGTGTACTATATAGGGAATAGGGTGCCAGACTAAGGAAGTGTACTATATAGGGAATAGGGTGCCAGTCTAAGGAAGTGTACTATATAGGGAATAGGGTGCCAGTCTAAGGAAGTGTACTATATAGGGTTTGGAGTTAATCATGGGTTACTGATTTGGAGTTATTTATTTATCCTACAAATTTCACTTATGAAACCATATGTGTGTATTCTCAGAATGCCACGTTGTGGAACACGGGGCAATTTGATGATTCAATTGATTTATGTCAGCAATGTTCACCCTTTTGAAGTGGATCAGTGAGGTGAAACAGAAGCACACAGAAAAGAACACGCGCGTGTAACAGTATAGCTTCCGTCCCTCTCCTCACCCCTACCCGGGCTCGAACCAGGGACCCTCTGCACACAGACAACAGTCACCCCACGAAGAATCGTTACCCATCGCTCCACAAAAGCCACGGCCCTTGCAGAGCAAGGGGGACAACTACTTCAAGGTCTCAGACCGAGTGACGTCACCGATTGAAACGCTAGTAGCGCGCACCGCCGCTAGCCATTTCACATCGGTTATACACACACACACACACACACACACACCTCGAATGTCAAACATCCTTACTGTGCATCTGTTGCAGGTCAATAATATTATTACTAAGAGAATGAAAGGCCTGTAGAGAAAGTAACAACGTTGCCCTATCAAATAGAAGAACTCTGTGCTCGGAATTGAATCCCTTGTGCTCGTAAGCTCGCTCATTTTTAGAAGAGAGTAGAACAAGTTTGTTTCTAATTATCTAATAAAAGAGAGACAACTTACCCTTCTGACCAAAACTTGTGACCTTTCTCAATGTTATTCATTTTAGTTGTGTCATTTTAGTTCTTGTTCCTGAATGTATTTAGTTATTTGGTACTCTCAAACTTGAAAACGAGATATTGCCATTTCGAAAATGATGCCTTTTCACGCAAACCATCACACTCCCTCATCTGATTGGTCGGCTAGGCGGGCCTTCTGAGCCGGCATACGCATCAACACACTCCCTCATCTGATTGGTCGGGTAGGAGGGCCTTCTGAGCCGGCATACGCATCAACATACTCCCTCATCTGATTGGTCGGCTAGGAGGGCCTTCTGAGCCGGCAAAGGCATCAACACACTCCCTCATCTGATTGGTCGGGTAGGAGGGCCTTCTGAGCCGGCAAAGGCATCAACACACTCCCTCATCTGATTGGTCGGGTAGGAGGGCCTTCTGAGCCAGCAAAGGCATCAACACACTCCCTCATCTGATTGGTCTGCTAGGAGGGCCTTCTGAGCCGGCATATGCATCAACACACTCCCTCATCTGATTGGTCGGCTAGGCGGCCCTTTTGGCTTTGTGTTTGTGGTAACTAGTGACGACCCGACTGCCTTCAATTTTTTGAGAGGCCCATTTCCATCGAAAATCTCTCTCGCTCCAGCAGGTGGCATTTTATTCGTTGTTTCGCCCACCAAGCAAGGAAGTCTTTTTGTATTTTTTGTATGGAGAACAATGAGAGAGTGTCGAATTTGGTCAAACAAAAAAAATCATGTCATTTTTGTTATGTGAGGTTTATTTGATAGAAATAGAAAGTTCATAATGCTTAAGTTGTTATGAGTGTTCTGATTGAAGTAGGACACGTGACATCCCGGCGGCTTTGAGAAAAACACGGAATATCAGAGTTGTCACGAGATGGCTACGCATATTCATGGCATGAGGCTTGTAGCTTAGCGTCTCTCTCCACTGAAAACAGGCGGCTGACGTCGACAACCCTCATCGAATATTCAAAACAAATTATGATAATGAGATGTATCCACCAATCGAAAGAAAGAATAGGCGGGAACTAGACAGCCAGCTCTGCCGCTTTGTGGACAATGAGGTCAACAATGAGGTCAAGATGGAGCTATCAGCATATTGGTTCCACATATCAAATACTTCCAGATCTACACAACATGTTCCTAAGGGCTACGGGTTTATTTGGTTTTCAGGAATTATTGCCGATGGACCATAGACCCTGGGCTCTGAGTCCAGGCACAGATCAACAATGCTTTTATGTGGTCTTAGGGCCAATACTACAATAACAAGATACGATCTGTTTAATTAAGCGTAGTAGGTCTGCCTATGCTAGGGTTAGTAGGGATCATGCTTTCCTGTCATGGCATGTAGGACATTGGTCACCAGCTCTCCTGGAGAGCCACGGGGTGTGCAGGCTTCTGTCCCAGCTAACACCATGAGGACTAACACACTGGAGGGTCCAGTCTTCTGTCCCAGGTAACACCATGAGGACTAACACACTGGAGGGTCCAGTCTTCTGTCCCAGGTAACACCATGAGGACTAACACACTGGAGGGTCCAGTCTTCTGTCCCAGCTAACACCATGAGGACTAACACACTGGAGGGTCCAGTCTTCTGTCCCAGGTAACACCATGAGGACTAACACACTGGAGGGTTTGTAAGTGTTGGGCTTGACCCCACTGCTGACCCCACAGCTCCATGTGGTTGCATAGTGTCTACTGTCCTGTGGCAGGTAGGCATGCTAGATAATGACTAAGGTGTAAGAGCAGGTATGGCAAGTAGACTAGGGCTACTTATTATAGGCAGGGTTGGATGGTGACCCCTTAGTACCTGCAGGCAGGGGTGGGAAAAGTACCCAATTGTCATACTTGAGTTAAAGTAAAGATACCCTTAATAGAAAATGACTCAAGTAAAAGTCACCCAGTAAAATACTACTTGAGTATCAAAAGTAAAAGTTATAACATTATTTCAAATTCCTTATTTTAAGCCCAAACCCAACGGCACCATTTCAACAATAAACAATAAAATAAGTCCATCCAGGGGCACACTGCAACACAGATGGCCAGGGATGTTCTCTGTTTAGTGAGTCCTCCAGATCAGAGGCAGTAGGGATGACCAGGGATGTTCTCTGTTTAGTGAGTCCTCCAGATCAGAGGCAGTAGAGATGACCAGGGATGTTCTCTGTTTAGTGAGTCCTCCAGATCAGAGTCAGTAGGGATGACCAGGGATGTTCTCTGTTTAGTGAGTCCTCCAGATCAGAGGCAGTAGGGATGACCAGGGATGTTCTCTGTTTAGTGAGTCCTCCAGATCAATGGCAGTAGAGATGACCAGGGATGTTCTCTGTTTAGTGAGTCCTCCAGATCAGAGGCAGTAGGGATGACCAGGGATGTTCTCTGTTTAGTGAGTCCTCCAGATCAGAGGCAGTAGGGATGACCAGGGATGTTCTCTGTTTAGTGAGTCCTCCAGATCAATGGCAGTAGAGATGACCAGGGATGTTCTCTGTTTAGTGAGTCCTCCAGATCAGAGGCAGTAGGGATGACCAGGGATGTTCTCTGTTTAGTGAGTCTGCCAGATCAGAGACAGTAGAGATGACCGGGGATGTTCTCTGTTTAGTGAGTCCTCCATATCAGAGGCAGTAGAGATGACCAGGGATGTTCTCTGTTTAGTGAGTCCTCCAGATCAGAGGCAGTAGGGATGGCCAGGGATGTTCTCTGTTTAGTGAGTCCTCCAGATCAGACGCAGTAGAGATGACCAGGGATGTTCTCTGTTTAGTGAGTCCTCCAGATCAGAGGCAGTAGGGATGACCAGGGATGTTCTCTGTTTAGTGAGTCCTCCAGATCAGAGGCTATTAGCGATGACCAGGGATGTTCTCTGTTTAGTGAGTCCTCCAGATCAGAGTCAGTAGGGATGACCAGGGATGTTCTCTGTTTAGTGAGTCCTCCAGATCAGAGTCAGTAGCGATGACCAGGGATGTTCTCTGTTTAGTGAGTCCTCCAGATCAGAGGCAGTAGGGATGGCCAGGGATGTTCTCTGTTTAGTGAGTCCTCCAGATCAGACGCAGTAGAGATGACCAGGGATGTTCTCTGTTTAGTGAGTCCTCCAGATCAGAGGCAGTAGGGATGACCAGGGATGTTCTCTGTTTAGTGAGTCCTCCAGATCAGAGGCTATTAGCGATGACCAGGGATGTTCTCTGTTTAGTGAGTCCTCCAGATCAGAGTCAGTAGGGATGACCAGGGATGTTCTCTGTTTAGTGAGTCCTCAGATCAGAGTCAGTAGCGATGACCAGGGATGTTCTCTGTTTAGTGAGTCCTCCAGATCAGAGTCAGTAGGGATGACCAGGGATGTTCTCTGTTTAGTGAGTCCTCCAGATCAGAGTCAGTAGCGATGACCAGGGATGTTCTCTGTTTAGTGAGTCCTCCAGATCAGAGTCAGTAGGGACGACCAGGGATGTTCTCTGTTTAGTGAGTCCTCCAGATCAGAGACAGTAGCGATGACCAGGGATGTTCTCTTGATAAGTCTGTGAATTGGACCATTCCTGTCCTGCTGAGCATTCAAAAATGTACCGATGGATGACATTTGACATGGTTCAGTAAATGAGTCACGTAGGGGATGAACTTTGACATCGTTCAGTTCTTATTCTGACAGATCTGAGTTTTTGTGTGAGTGACGTGTTTTTCTTCCGGAGGTTGTGATGATTGGTTGTGGTAGGTAGTTCCTGTTGTCGGACTGGAGGAGGTGACGGGCAGACTGGAGGCAGACTGTTGGGTTCCTCTCTCAATCAGTGGTCAGAGGTTGAGTGTTCAGCTGATGTGTTAGCTGCTGTATCCAAGGATAATTGACCAGTTGTGGTTGAGGTGAGATGGTATTGTAACGGATGTGAAACGGCTAGCTTAGTTAGCGGTGGTACTGATGTAACGGATGTGAAACGGCTAGCTTAGTTAGCGGTGGTGCTGATGTAACGGATGTGAAACGGCTAGCTTAGTTAGCGGTGGTACTGATGTACCGGATGTGAAACGGCTAGCTTAGTTAGCGGTGGTACTGATGTACCGGATGTGAAACGGCTAGCTTAGTTAGCGGTGGTACTGATGTACCGGATGTGAAACGGCTAGCTTAGTTAGCGGTGGTACTGATGTACCGGATGTGAAACGGCTAGCTTAGTTAGCGGTGCGAGCTAAATAGCGTTTCAATCAGTGACGTCACTTGCTCTGAGACCTTGAAGTGGTAGTTCCCCTTTGCTCTGCAAGGGCCGTGGCTTTTGTGGAGCGATGGGTAACGATGCTTCATGGGTGACTGTTGTTGATGTGTGCAGAGAGTTCCTGGTTCGCGCCCGGGTATGGGCGAGGGGACGGTCCAAAGTTATACTGTTACACATGCATGGGCACTGTATTCTAGTACAGGCCCATAGTTGGTGGTGTAGATGGTGACTAGGCTGGGTTTGGGAATAGAACCCATAATCCAAGGTTTTGCATGGGCATGTTCTAACAACTGAGAACCACAAAGAGGTTCTGGTTCCCCTTTTCCACCTGCTGGTCCAGCTCAGGTCATCCTGGATCAGTTTTAAAATCACATGTTGTCCCGTTCAGATACAAAGGGTCCAAAGAGGGGTTGGGTTGTTTGTAAAGCAAACATGCAGGACTTTGCACTTGTTTGGGTTGAGCTGCATGGAGTGCTCATTTACCTAAGAGCACCATATTTTCTAGAACATGTTAAAGGCTGGATAGCTGCCCACACTCTTATTAATGCACTGTGCCATCAATGTATTTCCACCTGTGATGGAACTTCTGAAGTTCACTGTCGATGAGGGCCAGGAAGACAAGGGGTCCAGAAGTGTACCTTAAGTCACTCCATAGGTCAGATGTTGACACGGTGCCTTAGTGCCTCAACCTCTGCTTCCTGTTAGAGATGAAGCTACAGACCCAGCAGGATAAGAGACTCTCTGACTCCTAGATGAATCAAGCACTTAGTTACCATTGTAAGGTACATTGTGTTGAAAGCTTTGGTTAAAGCTGCTGTTAATACGGTGCCATGTATAATGGTCTTACCTGCGTCAGTGGATTTTACATCTCATCTAGGAGGCTTACCAAAGCATCTGTCATTAACCTGCCCTTTTTACTCCCAAAGTTGTCTTGATTCAAGCATGTGGCCGATGTCTTCAAGCATCCACTCGGTTGCAAAACTCTCAGCCACCTTAGCTCCAATACTGTTCCAGTATTCTACAGATGTAATGGCTGTAGAACCATTCAGACTGGGTTCATGATGTTTATTTATTATGTTTATTAGTTATATTTTCTTCTGTCTCTGTCACGAGTGTCGTCTTGAAAATGACCGGACCAAGGTGCAGCGTGGCTGAACGTACATTTTTCGTTATTTTTTTTTAAAATGTCGCCAACATAACAATAAACAACAAAAACGAACGTGAATCTCCGTCAGGCTGTACACGCATTAAACGAAGACAACAACCCACAAATGAGAAAAGGAAAAAAGGCTGCCTAAGTATGATTCCCAATCAGAGACAACGATAGACAGCTGTCCCTGATTGAGAATCATACCCGGCCAAAAACAAAAAAAACAGAAAGCATAGACTTTCCCATCCGAGTCACACCCTGACCAAAGAAACATAGAGAATAAAAGGATCTCTACGGTCTCCGAGACACCCAAGTTCCAGCCGAGAAATGAGAGCTTATAAACAGTCGAGGTTCTAATTCTCACGTTTGCAGTCTATTGAAAAAAAAAGAAGGTAAATGTCATCATGACCATTACAATTCCACAGTAGCCTGCCAAGTGCTCCCGAGTGGCTCAGCGGTCTAAAGGCACTGCATCTCAGTGCAAGAGGTGTCACCACAGTCCCTGGTTCAAATCCAGGCTGTATCACATCCGGCTGTGATTGGGAGTCCAATAGAGTGGCGCACAATTGGCCCAGTGTCATCTGGGTTTAGCTGGGGTAGGCTGTCATTGTAAATACGAATTTGTTCTTAATTGACCTTCCTAGTTATTAAATAAAGGTAAAAAATATTTATATTTAAAAAGTGCAATATTATTTTGCTATTTGACAGATATAGTGACACTATCAAATGAATGCATTCAGTTGTACAACTGACTAGGTATTCCCCTTTCCCTTCATAGGTCATAAGGAATTATAAATGAAGGCTAACAGATCATTTGACCATTTCGAGCTAAGAGTATGTTTAAATAGAATACAGCCTATATTTTGTGACTTCATTAGTGTATTTAGATCCACGTCAGTAAAAAGACAGAATATCTTGTGGTTTCAACGTGTCAAGTACGTCACCTAGATAGCTGCACGTCGTAGGGAGAGTGAGGAGAGACTCCACCTCTTGTGAATGAGTGAGGAGAGACTCCACCTCTTGTGAATGAGTGAGGAGAGATTCCACCTCTTGTGAATGAGTGAGGAGATCCACCTCTTGTGAATGAGTGAGGAGAGACTCCACCTCTTGTGAATGAGTGAGGAGAGACTCCACCTCTTGTGAATGAGTGAGGAGAGACTCCACCTCTTGTGAATGAGTGAGGAGAGACTCCACCTCTTGTGAATGAGTGAGGAGAGACTCCACCTCTTGTGAATGCCACTTGGGGTCACTTCCCTACAAAAAGGGATTGAACCCACACGAGGAAGGCAGGGTTAAAAACAATCATTAGATACAGTCAACATAACGTAGTCATAATTCACCCAATAGCATACTTTGTACCCCGATAAGTACGGTCCTAAATGCTATTTTCTTTCCACGTGAAATTACTTTCTTTCGCAGTTGTTCATACTGCCGTTTTCAATCTGTTCGTGGTGTTTTGTTAATCCAGGCATCTGGAGATACATTTCAGCTGAATACATTCAGTTGGACGACTGGCTAGGTACCCTCCCCCCCCTTTCCCTTAATGAAGAAATGAATTATTTTTCCCACGTTTCTATACATTCTCCAAATGAAGGCAGGATCATTGATAGGAGTCAGTGTTTAAAGGTGTAATGACGGAGAAAATGGAGACATGTGCCAATCATTTTGGACCTGACTGAATAATGTCATGATGAGGCAGCATGAGTCACATCTCCATAACCCTCCGTGCTGTTGAGGCCCTACTCTCCACTAAGAGGCTGAACCCTCCGTGCTGTTGAGGCCCTACACTCCACTAAGAGGCTGAACCCTCCGTGCTGTTGAGGCCCTACTCTCCACTAAGAGGCTGAACCCTCCGTGCTGTTGAGGCCCTACACTCCACTAAGAGGCTGAACCCTCCATGCTGTTGAGGCCCTACTCTCCACTAAGAGGCTGAACCCTCCGTGCTGTTGAGGCCCTACTCTCCACTAAGAGGCTGAACCCTCCGTGCTGTTGAGGCCCTACTCTCCACTAAGAGGCTGAACCCTCCGTGCTGTTGAGGCCCTACTCTCCACTAAGAGGCTGAACCCTCCATGCTGTTGAGGCCCTACTCTCCACTAAGAGGCTGAACCCTCCGTGCTGTTGAGGCCCTACTCTCCACTAAGAGGCTGAACCCTCCATGCTGTTGAGGCCCTACTCTCCACTAAGAGGCTGAACCCTCCGTGCTGTTGAGGCCCTACTCTCCACTAAGAGGCTGAACCCTCCGTGCTGTTGAGGCCCTACACTCCACTAAGAGGCTTTTGGCCCCTCCCCCCCCCTTTTGCCCTCAGAACATCCTCAATTCGTTGGGGCATGAAATATACAAGGTGTTGAAAGCACTCCACAGGGATTCTGGATGTCCTTCGGGTGGTGGACCATTCCTGATACGCTTGGAAAAACCCAGTGGCACAAACCGGTGCGCCTGGCACCTACTAGCACACCCCGTTCAGAGGCACTTAAATCTTTTGTCTTGCCCAGTCACCCTCTGAATGGCACACATACACAATCCATGTCTCAATTGTCTCAAGGCTTTAAAAATCCACCTTAATTAACCCGTCTCCTCCTCTTCATCTACACTGATTTTGAAGTGGATTTAACCGATGACATCAATAAGGGATCATAGCTTTCACCTGGATTCACCTGGTCAGTCCATGTCCTGGAAAGAGCAATGTCATAATGTTGTGTGCACTATTAAAATAACATCTTGAATACTCAGTATTATTTTTTTCCCTTAATGGCCCCGTATCCATTCAGGTTGTACAACTTATATACAATGCATTTGACACAACGGGTGTGTAAATATTTAGTGTCCCAAACAACTTGTGTTAAAAAAATGTGTTGCACAACCTGAGTACGTATGTGGACAATATTTTTGTTTTTCAAGTGGAAGTTGCCCTCCATCCAGCCCTCTTCCAGAGTAGGAGTGAGGAGAATTATATAAAATAAAAGGTGTGTGTGTGTGTGTGTGTGTCAAAATAGCATGAGAGAAATATATTGTTCCTTCATTGACATTTTGATTTGTGAGGTTCAACCAATTGATTTGTGAGGTTCAACCAACCTTTTGTTGGTGTCTCCATATTCTCAGAATGGGGGACATTGGCTAATCTGAATAGATAAAGGCCTGACAAAATACTAACTACATCCTGGGGTCTACATCCTGAGGTTTACATCCTGAGGTTTACATCCTGGGGTTTTTTACATCCTGAGGTTTACATCCTGATGTTTACATCCTGGGGTTTACATCCTGAGGTTTACATCCTGGGGTTTACATTCTGGGGTTTACATCCTGAGGTTTACATCCTGGGTTTGACATCCTGGGTTTTACATCCTGAGGTTTACATCCTGGGTTTTACATCCTGGGTTTTACATCCTGAGGTTTACATCCTGTGGTTTACATCCTGAGGTTTACATCCTGGGTTTACATCTACATCCTGAGGTTTACATCCTGGGCTTTACATCCTGGGGTTTACATCCTGGGCTTTAATCCTGCACCCTCCAGTATCACTGACATCACCACAGCAGTCAGATAACTTGCAAAGGAAGACTCCAAGCCAAACGTACTGCCAGCTAAACTCATTGAACAGCATGTTTATTCATAGGGTCACAGTCATCATGTGACTCCTAATGGATTACAATGAAAACCTTGTCGACCGATATAGGACACTTTTATCCAAAAGTGAAAAGGCTTTAAACTGCATTTTCCTCATGATGTAAAGTATGTGTCAGAGAAGTCAAGCTGGGACCCACTATGTCTAATTCTCCAAACAGGTTTAACCCATCATGTGGCGCCTGTCCTTATTCTCATGACATTAATGTAACGCACTTTAGGCGTAGTGGGCGCGGAGTCAGGCGCAGGAAGCAGAAGGTACAGAACAATGTTTTATTCCGACATAGAGAAAAATGGTCACGCCAATACCGGGCGCACATACAAGACCGGCCCAAAACCAGGACCCAACCAGTCCGGAGGAAAAACAAAGGGAAACGCACTACCACAAACATACACAGAGGAAAAATAAGAACAGGCGGGCCTTACCGGCTTAAATAGCCCAACTAAAAACCTAAACAAGAAACAGGTGTAACCAATAAGACAAAACCAACAGAAAAGGGAAAAGGGATCGGTGGCAGCTAGTAGACCGGTGACGACGACCGTCGAGCGCCGCCCGAACAGGAAGAGGACAACGACCGCCGAGCGCCACCCGAACAGGAAGAGGACGACGACCGCCGAGCGCAGCCCGAACAGGAAGAGGAGCCACCTGCGGTGGAAGTCGTGACAATTAAGGGCAGTGAAAACAATGAACACTGTATTTTGAGATATATCACTGCTGATCCATCCTATTCTAATCTCATTTTTGATTTAACCTTCATTGAACCTTTATTTAACTAGGCCAGTCAGTTAAGATAGGACCATGCCTCAGGACTACCTGACATGATGACTCCTTGCTGTCCCCAGTCCACCTGACCGTGCTGCTGCTCCAGTTTCAACTGTTCTGCCTTATTATTATTCGACCATGCTGGTCATTTATGAACATTTGAACATCTTGGCCATGTTCTGTTATAATCTCCACCCGGCACAGCCAGAAGAGGACTGGCCACCCCACATAGCCTGGTTCCTCTCTAGGTTTCTTCCTAGGTTTTGGCGTTTCTAGGGAGTTTTTCCTAGCCACCGTGCTTCTACACCTGCATTGCTTGCTGTTTGGGGTTTTAGGCTGGGTTTCTGTACAACACTTTGAGATATCAGCTGATGTACGAAGGGCTATATAAATAAATTTGATTTTTAGTTAAGTACAAATTCTTATTTTACAATGACGGCCTACAGAAAGGTCGTGACTGGGAAGACTAAGGAAAAACTGGAGCACAGGGCACACGCTGGTAGGACTTGACGGCAAACGGAAAACGCAGGTATACATACACACGGGATAATGGGGGAAGATGGGAGACACCTTGTGGGGGAATAGAGACAAGCACAAAGACAGATGTAACAGATCAGGGTGTGACAAGTCTTGAGTGAATAACCAAAAAAATCCCACGTTTGTATGTGCAATAGGTTATAAAAAGTATCCACAATTTACCGTGACCTTACGGTGAGAGCGACAGATGTCACGATGAAGTGAGACCAGATGACTGGTTGATTATTTACATTCTTTAATTCAAGTTCTCCCTGTACTCGTCTCCCTGTACACGTCTCCCTGTGCACGTCTCCCTGTACTCGTCTCCTGTGCACGTCTCCCTGTACTCGTCTCCCTGTACTCGTCTCCCTGTACTCGTCTCCCTGTACTCGTCTCCCTGTACTCGTCTCCCTGTACTCGTCTCCCTGTACTCGTCTCCCTGTACTCGTCTCCTGTACTCGTCTCCCTGTACACGTCTCCCTGTACACGTCTCCCTGTACTCGTCTCCCTGTACTCGTCTCCCTGTACACGTCTCCCTGTACACGTCTCACTGTGCACGTCTCCCTGTGCACGTCTCCCTGTGCTCGTCTCCCTGTGCTCGTCTCCCTGTGCTCGTCTCCCTGTGCTCGTCTCCCTGTGCTCGTCTCCCTGTACTCGTCTCCCTGTACTCGTCTCCCTGTACTCGTCTCCCTGTACTCGTCTCCCTGTACTCGTCTCCCTGTACACGTCTCCCTGTACTCGTCTCCCTGTACTCGTCTCCCTGTGCACGTCTCCCTGTACTCGTCTCCCTGTACTCGTCTCCCTGTACTCGTCTCCCTGTACTCGTCTCCCTGTACTCCCCTCCCTGAATGTCTCCCTGTAACGTCTCCCTGTACTGTCTCCCTGTACTCGTCTCCCTGTACTGTCTCCCTGTACTCGTCTCCCTGTACACGTCTCCCTGTACACGTCTCCCTGTACACGTCTCCCTGTACTCGTCTCCCTGTACTCGTCTCCCTGTACTCGTCTCCCTGTACACGTCTCCCTGTACACGTCTCCCTGTACTCGTCTCCCTGTGCACGTCTCCCTGTACTCGTCTCCCTGTACTCCTCCCTGTACTCGTCTCCCTGTACTCGTCTCCCTGTACTATCTCCCTGTACTCGTCTCCCTGTACTCGTCTCCCTGTGCACGTCTCCCTGTGCACGTCTCCCTGTGCACGTCTCCCTGTGCACGTCTCACTGTGCACGTCTCCCTGTGCACGTCTCCCTGTGCACGTCTCACTGTGCACGTCTCCCTGTGCACGTCTCCCTGTGAACATCCCCAATATGAATGAAGAAAAGATCCATGGAAGGGGGATCCAAAGGGGAATGTTAGCTGATGGTATCTACACAGTGAAAAACATAGCCAAATTTGGCTTTGTATTCACACACATCCATTCCCTGCTCTCAAGCAAGAGGGCTAACCTCATTATATCCCCCATGGTCTTAATACCTTTAATATATTACGTTTTGACCAGTTCAAAACCAGGCTGAAACTCTCCCCAAAAGAATCTTTAGCAAAAGGATTCTATCGCCCTTTCAGGTTGCAATGTGTTTTAAACATCAAGGAGTAAAACTGTGGCTTAACTGGGACCACTGCGGGTTAACTGAGACCTCTGTGGGTTAACTGAGACCTCTGTGGGTTAACTGAGACCTCTGTGGGTTAACTGAGACCTCTGTGGGTTAACTGAGACCTCTGTGGGTTAACTGAGACCTCTGTGGGTTAACTGAGACCTCTGTGGGTTAACTGAGACCTCTGTGGGTTAACTGAGACCTCTGTGGGTTAACTGAGACCTCTGTGGGTTAACTGAGACCTCTGTGGGTTAACTGAGACCTCTGTGGGTTAACTGAGACCTCTGTGGGTTAACTGAGACCTCTGTGGGTTAACTGAGACCTCTGTGGGTTAACTGAGACCTCTGTGGGTTAACTGAGACCTCTGTGGGTTAACTGAGACCTCTGTGGGTTAACTGAGACCTCTGTGGGTTAACTGAGACCTCTGTGGGTTAACTGAGACCTCTGTGGGTTAACTGAGACCTCTGTGGGTTAACTGAGACCTCTGGGTTAACTGAGACCTCTATGGGTTAACAGAGACCTCTGTGGGTTAACTGAGACCTCAAACCTGCCAAGAGAGGGCCGCCCACCAAAACTCACAGACCAGGCAAGGAGGGCATTAGTCAGAGAGGCAACAAAGATAACCCTGAAGGACCTACAAAGCTCCACAGTGGAAATTGGAGTATCTGTCTGTAGGACCACCTTAAGCCGTACACTCCACAGAGCTGGGCTTTATGAAAGAGTGGCCAGAAAAAAGCCATTGCTTAAAAGCGGGACACCTATCGACAACTTCCGGTGAAATTGGAGGGCGCGCAATTCAAATAAATTATCATAAAAAATATAGATATTAAACATTTAGCTACATACAAGTGTCTTATAGCAGTTAAAAGCTTCAATTCTGTGCCTCTCGGTGGTGCAGTGGTCTAAGGCACTGCATTGCAGTGTTAGTTGTGCCACCAGAGACTCTGGGTTTGAGCCCAGGCCCATGGGGCGGCGCACAATTGGCCCAGCGTCATGCGGGTTAGGGAGGGTTGCTGGGATATCCTTGTCTCATCGTGCACTAGCGACTCCTGTGGCAGGCCGGGCGCAGTGCACGCTAACCAGGTCGCTAGGTGTATGACACATTGGTGCGGCTGGCTTCTGGGTTGGATGTGTGCTGTGTTAAGAAGCAGTGCGACTTGGTTGGGTTGTGTTTCGGAGGATGCATGGCTAATCTGCCTTTGCCTTCCATCCTGCTAGCTAGTGTTCAATTGCTGGAAAATAAATGGGATGAGCTGAAAGCATGAATATCATACAAAAAGGTCATTAAAACATAAAGATGTAACATCTTATGTTTCACCGAGTCGTGGCTGAACCCTGTACTCGATGACATTAAGAACATACAGCTGGCGGGTTATACACTCTATCAGCAGGACAGAACAGAACAGCCTCTTGTTTACAAACTATAGTTTGGGCTTCACTGACATGTTCTACCTCTCCCTGTCTGTGCCTGTGCACAAGAACACTAAGGTAACCTGCCTTAATGACTACCAACCCTTAGCACTCACGTCTGTTGCCATGAAATGCTTTGAAAGGCTGGTCATGGCTCACATCAGCACCATTATCCCAGAAACCCCAGACCCACTCCAATTTGCATACCGCACCAACAGATCCACAGATGATGCAATCTCTATTGCACTCTGCACTGCCCTTTCCCACCTGGACAAAAGGACCCACTATGTGAGAATGTTATTCATTGAATACAGCTCAGTGTTCAACACCATATTACCCTCAAAGCTCATCACTAAGCTAAGTACCTTGTGCCTAAACACGTCCCTCTGCAACTGGATCCTTGAATTCCTGACGGGTCGCCCCCCAGGTGGTAAGGGTAGGTAACAACACATCTGCCACGCTGATCCTCAACACGGGGGCCCTTCAGGGGTGAGGGCAAGGCCAGGTAAGACTCCAACACCATCATTAAGTTTGCTGATGACATAACAATGGTAGGCCTGATCACCGATAACGATTAGACAGCCAGTCAGAGACCTGACCGTGTAGTGCAAGGACAACAACCTCTCCCTCAATGTGATCAAGACAAAGGAGATGATTGTGGACTACAGGAAAAGGAGGACAGATCACTCCCCTATTCTCATTGACTGGGCTTTAGTAGAGGCGGTTGAGAGCTTCAAGTTCCTTGGTGTCCACATCACCAACAAACTAACATGGTCCAAGCACACCAAGACAGTTGTGAAGAGGGCACGACAAAACCTATTCCCCCTCAGGATCCTCAGATCCACAAAAGGTTTTACAGCTGCACCATCAAGAGCATCCTGACGGGTTGCATCACTGCCTGGTATGGCAACTGCTTGGCCTCCGACCACAAGGCACTACAGCGGGTAGTGCTGTTACAGCTTCTAGGAGTAGTGGGTGGAGGAGTCAGGCGCAGAGAGCAGGTTAGTTCCGAACGTGGATCTTTATTCCAAACACAAGGGCGCATGAAATAACCAGTCCGAACAAGCAGGACAAAAACTGTCCGGAAAAATAGAATCCACAAATAATCCAACACCATGAACAGAAAACAAGCCCGCACAATAGCCGACGGGCCGGAGGGCCTAGTGCCCTTAAATAGCCCACAAACAAAACGAAACTCAAAACAGGTGTGCACCAATCAGACCAAACAAACAGAAACAAAAAAGGGAATCGATGGCAGCTAGTAGGCCGGCGACGACGACCGCCGCCCGAACAGGAAGAGGCACCATCTTCGGCGGGATTCGTGACAAGTGCGTACGGCCTAGTACATCACCGGGGCCAAGCGTCCTACCATCCAGGACCTCTATACCAGGTGGTGTCAGAGGAAGGCCCTAAAAATTGTCAAAGACTCCAGCCACCCTAGTCATAGACTGTTATCTCTGCTACCGCACGGCAAGCGGTACCTGAGTGCCAAGTCTATGTCCAAGAGGATCCTAAATAGCTTCTACCCCCAAGCCATAAAACTCCTGAACAGCTAATCAAATGTCTACCCAGCCCCCCCCCCCCTCTTTTACGCCACTGCTACTCTCTATTATTATCTATACATATTCACTTTAATAACTCTACCTACATGTACATATTACCTCGACACCAGTGCCCCTCCACATTGACTCTGTACCGGTACCCCCTGTATATAACCTCCATATTGACTCTGTACCGGTACCCCCTGTTTATAGCCTCCACATTGACTTTGTACCGGTACCCCCTGTATATAGCCTCCACATTGACTTTGTACCAGTACCCCCTGTATATAACCTCCACATTGACTCTGCACCGGTACCCCCTGTATATAGCCTCCACATTGACTCTGTACCGGTACCTCCTGTATATAGCCTCCACATTGACTCTGTACCAGTACCCCCTGTATATAGCCTCCACATTGACTCTGTACCATAACACCCTTTCTATAGCCCCCACATTGACTCTGTACCGTAACACCCTGTATATAGACTCCACATTGACTCTGTACCGTAACACCCTGTATATAGCCTCCACATTGACTCTGTACCGTAACACCCTGTATATAGCCTCCACATTGACTCTGTACCGTAACACCCTGTATATAGCCTCCACATTGACTCTGTACCGTAATACCCTGTATATAGCCTCCACATTGACTCTGTACCGTAACACCCTGTATATAGCCTCCACATTGACTCTGTACCGTAATACCCTGTATATAGTCTCCACATTGACTCTGTACCGTAATACCCTGTATATAGCCTCCACATTGACTCTGTACCATAATACCCTGTATATAGTCTCCACATTGACTCTGTACCGTAATACCCTGTATATAGCCTCCACATTGACTCTGTACCGTAACACCCTGTATATAGCCTCCACATTGACTCTGTACCGTAATACCCTGTATATAGTCTCCACATTGACTCTGTACCATAATACCCTGTATATAGCCTCCACATTGACTCTGTACCGTAACACCCTGTATATAGCCTCCACATTGACTCTGTACCATACACCCTGTATATAGCCTCCACATTGACTCTGTACCGTAACACCCTGTATATAGTCTCCACATTGACTCTGTACCGGTACCCCCCTGTATATAGCCTCCACATTGACTCTGTACTGGTACCCCCTGTATATAGCCTCCACATTGACTCTGTACCGTAACACCCTGTATATAGCCTCCACATTGACTCTGTACCGTAATACCCTGTATATAGCCTCCACATTGACTCTGTACTGGTACCCCCTGTATATAGCCTCCACATTGACTCTGTTAACACCCTGTATATAGCCTCCACATTGACTCTGTACCGTAACACCCTGTATATAGCCTCCACATTGACTCTGTACCGTAACACCCTGTATATAGCCTCCACATTGACTCTGTACCGTAACACCCTGTATATAGCCTCCACATTGACTCTGTACCGTAACACCCTGTATATAGCCTCCACATTGTTATTTTGCTATTGTTATTAACTGCTGCTCTTTAATGATTTGTTATTCTTATCTCTTACTTTTTTTGTATTTTCTTAAAACTGCATTGTTGGTTAAGGGCTTGTAAGTAAGCATTTCACTGTAAGGTTGTTGTATTCGGCGCATGTGACAATTAACATTTGATTTTATATACATAGAACATAGAATAATTGATCACTTTAATAATGTTTACATACTGCTTTACTCATCTCATATGTATATACTGTATTCTATTCTACTGGATTTACTAACTAGTCACCTTAATAATGTTTACATACTGCTTGTCTCATCTCATATGTATATACTGTATTCTATTGTACTGTATTTTAGTCAATGCCACTGACATTGTTTGTCCTAATATTTATATATTTCTTAACTCCATTATTTTACTTTAGATGTTTGTGTATTGTTAGATACTGTTGGAGCAAAGTACACAAGCATTTTGCTACACCTACAATAACATCTGCTAAATATGTGTATGTGACCAATAAAATGTGATTTGATTTGTAAGTTGTCAAGGGGGAAGGATAATGACAATGGAAAAAAAAACTTGTACAGAAATACAGAGATGAAGGAAAAGCAGAGGTACATTTTTTAAAAGTAAAACACTGTCCCACTCCCAAACTGATATCATCCAGGAATATACACTGGGTACAACACTTCTCCTTCAGCTCTCCTTTTCCCTTCCCTCTCTTCTCCTCTCTAAGCTCATCCTCCACTCTCACCCCAATCTAGGTCAAGTGACCTCCTCTGTTGCCAATTGCATCATGGCGTCCCTCTTCCCTCCTCACCACCCTGGATTCTTAACATGCCTGCCCCATCTGGTGGCAGGGTGCTGGAACAACAACTCTGTGTTCCTGGCCAGACTGGGAAGTTTCTCTGGGTCCACAGGTAAATGGTGGGGAAGTCATTGGTTGGCCACACTCCAGGTGTCTGATCAAACACAGCTGGTTGAATGGTAGTGGTAGGGTTAGGGTTAGGTTAGAGGGTCCCATTCTGCCCCACCGGTCCGTACTCTGGGAGCAGAGTAGAGGAGACTCTGGAGACTCTGAGATAGAGGGACAGGATGAGTTCAGGACCAGACACACTGTGATCTTGGAAATCAAAGATCTTTATTAAAACATTACTAGTTCTAATGAGGGAGAACTATCATAGTTTTAGGAAGTGTGACAGACACCCACTAGCTCTATGTCATCCTGATGGGTGGTGCTGAATGAACAGTGCCACCAGCAAGGTAGAGCAGGAACTCAAACAGCAGGCTGCTGTCCAATGGGAGGATCCGGGAGGGACGGACAGGTTCCGGGGTGTTGAGGACTAAGGGGCGGGGCCTAGAGACCTACACTGTTACTGCTCCTAGACGGATGGGGACATAGACGAAGTCGGTTAGTGTGTGTTACTGCTAATTCCACAAAATAGCTTTATGTGGGGAAAATTGTGCAGGAAATATATTTCCCAGGATATTTAAGCTTGTTGGTGAAACCTAGTCAATTTAGCAGGAAAAACTGAAGACCTCAATACTTAATAAACACTTATTAATACCACATTGATTATGTACTACTTAATAAACACTTATTAATACCACATTGATTATGTATTGAGCAAACATCTCTTCAAACAATTGATCTTGGAAGTGTTATTGATGTCAACAAAATCCAAGACTTCCAGACCTCTTTCGCCTCTTTTATTAGAGATGACTGACTTTTTTAGTTTGTGAGACTTATTTTTCCAGATGAAGTCAAGAAACGTCTTACTGATCTCTTTACAGATAGAGGGTTTTACACTTAAAGATAATGAGGGGTAGACAAAGCGAGACAGTCCCTCTGCCTTGGACAGAATCACTCTCCCAAGTATAGAAAGAGTCCTTTGTAGCCAATTATTAAACATATAATTGGTTTTCTTAATTTTAGGAGAGAAATTAATATGTTGTCTGACTTAAGTGTTTTATTTTTTAATAGATGTATTCCTAAATATTCATAATATTATCTATTCCTTTCATTAATCGTTTGGCATAAACCAGAGCAATTAATGTGTAATGTGTAATCAATATTTAATAACGTAATTTGTCTCCAAGTGTCAATGAGAGAAGGGTCTTTTTCGAGCTTTGGAATCAGTGAAATAAGGCTTTCATAGAGGAGACCATTTCACCATTTTTAACGCAATCTTGAAACATAAACAGAAATAGGGTAATCTAGTAACTTCCAAAACTGCCTATAGAATTCAACTGACAGGCCATTAGGGGCCCATGTGAAACAAAATGGCGTCAGACTAGGCTCTCTTGCTTGAGCGCCTCCTTGCCTTGTCGGTGTTGGCGCCAACGTGTTGACGGTGGTCGAGACACAAAGTGCATTTTGTAACATTTTAGCCATGTAGCTATAATGTGCCCCCATGTGAGGTAGCCAGACGAGTTCAAGATTCACTAGTCTGTCCCGTGGATTCGTTATAATGGCCGATAAGGAAGGTAACGGTCATGTTGTTGCTATGCTACTGTTCATATAGTGATGATACAAGCTTGCTAACCCGCTAGCTAGTAGCTACACATTCATTCCAACGTTAGCTTGCTCGCGTGCTGATGCGCCGCTATTTCTACGGAAGCCTGGTCGGATACACACTTGCGTTTTGCCGTCTGGCCAAAGATACTCGTTTAGTGTGCGCGCTGACTTTACATTTTGACGAATGTAGCTAGCGAGCTAACCAGCTAGTTAATGAAGGTAGCTAGCTAGTAAAGTTAGCATATATTCCCATACCTTGTCTTAACCTAAGGTAACTTTCTAGGTGTCATTGAAAGTCTGATCAAATTGTATTCGTCACGTACAGTTTACAACAGGCATACAAAATATATTGTAATGAAACAGCAGGGAGCAGGTCTCGAACCCTCGACCTTCGAGCCCGAGGTCCGGCGCGCTATCGACTGTGCCGCAAAAGCATGCTCGTGCGGCAGGGTCGATTTCCGCGCTTATAAACCCAGTTACAGTATTGAAATGGCTCCCTAAACATTGACTAAAGTAAAGACAGTTTCAAGTTCGATATTCAACGGATATTCACGCTTTCAAACCTCAATAGCTTTCAAACCACTTGAGCCACAGACTCCAAATAAGTGTCATGATGTTGGAAAAATTGTGCACAACATTGTACAGGTCTTGTTTTCACGATTTAGACATGAATTTGCTTTCCAAAGCTAATAAACACGTGAAAATGTGAGCAGCGTCTTGTAATTCCTAGTTGAATTAGTTAGGGAGCGTCAACAAAGTACAACCTTTTAATACGTTCAAATTTCAATAGCTCCATGGTCATGTGACCTACTTACTTCAAACAAGGTTCCGAATGTCCACTGACTACTGTTCTATGTTGCACACCCTTTAGTTTGTCCATTTTCATTTTTCAAAATGTAGAATTTCAATAGCTCCTTGGTCATGTGTCCTGGTGACTTCAAACAAGGTTCAGAATGTCCACTCAGTAGGAATACACATTGCACCCTCTGATGTTTGTCTACTGTCATCTCATGCTATTAGACATTGTTCCTGTTCCCAAGAAAGCTAAGGTAACTGAGCTAAACGACTACCGCCCCGTAGCACTCACATCCGTCATCATGAAGTGCTTTGAGAGACTAGTCAAGGACCATATCACCTCCACCCTACCTGACACCCTTGACCCACTCCAATTTGCTTACCGCCCAAATAGGTCCACAGACGATGCAATCTCAACCACACTGCACACTGCCCTAACCCATCTGGACAAGAGGAATACCTATGTGAGAATGCTGTTCATCGACTACAGCTCGGCATTCAACACCATAGTACCCTCCAAGCTCGTCATCAAGCTCGAGACCCTGGGTCTCGACCCCGCCCTGTGCAACTGGGTACTGGACTTCCTGACGGGCCGCCCCCAGGTGGTGAGGGTAGGCAACAACATCTCCTCCCCGCTGATCCTCAACACTGGGGCCCCACAAGGGTGCGTTCTGAGCCCTCTCCTGTACTCCCTGTTCACCCACGACTGCGTGGCCATGCACGCCTCCAACTCAATCATCAAGTTTGCGGACGACACAACAGTGGTAGGCTTGATTACCAACAACGACGAGACGGCCTACAGGGAGGAGGTGAGGGCCCTCGGAGTGTGGTGTCAGGAAAATAACCTCACACTCAACGTCAACAAAACTAAGGAGATGATTGTGGACTTCAGGAAACAGCAGAGGGAACACCCCCATCCACATCGATGGAACAGTAGTGGAGAGGGTAGCAAGTTTTAAGTTCCTCGGCATACACATCACAGACAAACTGAATTGGTCCACTCACACAGACAGCATCGTGAGGAAGGCGCAGCAGCGCCTCTTCAACCTCAGGAGGCTGAAGAAATTCGGCTTGTCACCAAAAGCACTCACAAACTTCTACAGATGCACAATCGAGAGCATCCTGGCGGGCTGTATCACCGCCTGGTATGGCAACTGCACCGCCCTCAACCGTAAGGCTCTCCAGAGGGTAGTGAGGTCTGCACAACGCATCACCGGGGCAAACTACCTGCCCTCCAGGACACCTACACCACCCGATGCTACAGGAAGGCCATAAAGATCATCAAGGACATCAACCACCCGAGCCACTGCCTGTTCACCCCGCTGCCATCCAGAAGGCGAGGTCAGTACAGGTGCATCAAAGCTGGGACCGAGAGACTGAAAAACAGCTTCTATCTCAAGGCCATCAGACTGTTAAACAGCCACCACTAACATTGAGTGGCTACTGCCAACACACTGTCAATGACACTGACTCTACTCCAGCCACTTTAATCATGGGAATCGATGGGAAATGATGTAAATATATCACTAGCCACTTTAAACAATGCTACCTTATATAATGTTACTTACCCTACATTGTTCATCTCATATGCATACGTTGATACTGTACTCTATATCATCGACTGCATCCTTATGTAATACATGTATCACTAGCCACTTTAACTATGCCACTTGGTTTACATACTTATCTCATATGTATATACTGTACTCGATATCATCTACTGTATCTTGCCTATGCTGCTCTGTACCATCACTCATTCATATATCCTTATGTACATATTCTTTATCCCCTTACACTGTGTATATGACAGTAGTTTTTTTTTTGGAATTGTTAGTTAGATTACTTGCTCGTTATTACTGCATTGTCGGAACTAGAAGCACAAGCATTTCGCTACACTCGCATTAACATCTGCTAACCATGTGTATGTGACAAATAAAATTTGATTTGATTTGATTTGAAATCTGTAAGCTTTGCAGGCCTTCATTTTACATGGGTGTTAAAAAAACAACTTTGAAGTCAACAAATGTTCCATCCTCGCGATAACTATCTTTCACATGGACACTGAAAAGATCTGCAAATGGCTGTATGTGGAATGGATCAAGGACAGGAGAGGTGTTCAGACAGAGGTGCTTAAAAGAAGGTGCACAAGTAGGCCTCATGAAAAACAATGCTTCATATGCTCTTTTTAAATCACAGTAATAGGCAGTGATTTGTCAGTCACGGTGAGCTTGATAACGTGTGTTACGGTTACAGGTATCCTGTGTGTATTTATTTTCACTCCTTCTCCCCTCACAGGTGACAATCATCATTCCCCAATCAGTCACCAAACAGTCATCAATCAGAAGACACACCTCCTCCTGTTTCCATTACCCAATCACATTCCTTTTCCCTTGGTTTAAAAACCCTGTCAGTTGTTTTCTCAATAGTTCAATCTCTCTGTCATGCAATCTCACTCTAGAGTGCTTGTTTTGTGTTTACAACTACATATCACTTTGTCACCACCTGTGAGTATTGTTATTTTGTTATACTGTTTGTTTGTTGGTGGGAAAAGGGGGTACCAAGACAAGTCGCCCATGGGCATACACTACCCGTAGGTAAACGTTGTCTAAATACACTAGTTAGAACTGGGCGGACCACCCACTGTGTTTTTGGTTAGTTAGCTGTTATTCAAGTAGGCTAGTTTAGCTTAGGGGTGTTTTGGATATTTGTTTCTTTCCTTGGGTCCAGCTCAGTCCCTTTTCCTGCCCCCCTTTACCGTGTGTTCATTTGCGGGACTTTGCAATTCATCTGATCACTTCATAACATTCTGGAGTATATGCAAATTGCCATCATACAATCGGAGGCAGCAAACTGTGTGAAAATGTAATATTTGTGTCATTCTCAACTTTTGGCCACGACTGTACATTTATTTGCTCTGTGAGGGTTGGATCCTATATGCTACTTTTATTGTCCTGTTCAGTGCCTATAATTCAGGCTGTGTGTAGACTGGGGCATGAAGGAAATGACCTCTACTAATAAATTACTACTAGATTATAGTGATAAGGAAAACCATACCAATGTGGCTTGTGTATTCATTTGCCTATAACTAATCAAAATTCCATTATTTTTACATAAAGAGAATACTTCAAAATGAGAAGATCCTGCCATGGTAAAGACTACTGGGTGGACAAAGTGTAAAGGAGGAGAAATAACTCCCACCATGCAGCAGGACACCTTCAGCTGGGGTCTTTATAATGCAGGTTTGATAGTTATATTTTCAATAATGACTGGTTAGCTGTTATGTGACAATTAGGTCAAAAACTCTATTTTATTTTTTTAGGTGTAGATGGCCAAGGAAGTTGCACGGAACTTTCCTCCCAAATTGATATGGAACCTTCAAAAACACATTGAGCAACTGCAGAAAATAAATGGCTGAGGATATACTAAACATGTCTGGTAATGCCATTTAATTCAGAGTAAATGTAGATTCTTTATTGGTGTGTGGGACAGCCATATGTTCAGGTCATGCCTATGTTTTCAGAGTTCCACAAAGCCAAGAACTGCTTCATGTGTGCCACTGATAAAGAACCTGGATGTGGCCCAAAGACTGACTGGGTTAGTAACTTTATTTAACATGTTTATAATCTTTTGACAACAGTGACGGCATGTAAGACAATTTATGATCTAACACAATGGACGGCTAATTCTTCATACTGCATTGATATTTGTTATTATTTATAACGTGTTACACTTTGTTTTGATTGGATGTTTTACCAACGGCGGTTCCATGTGCTGTAACTAGGAATGAAGACAAAAGAGTTCAACAGAGTAAAGAACACAAACAGGAAGTGCAGTCTTTGTTGTTGAAAATGTATGCATTACCCCATCCACACTGAAGAGGCTCTGACATGTACATCAACCAGGGATAAAGAGAAAGTTAACATGGTGAATTGTTTCATACTGAACTTCAATTAAGTGTCTGACATGTTGGAAAAGATTAAAGGTCAACAATTTGTCAATATTATATTTTTATTCATTGATTTACTGGCCACCGTTACTGTGGTTCCATGTTCAGTACATGTATTGGCCAACAAACCCACTGCAGCCCACCTCACCAGCTTACTCTCCATCCCTGTCCAGACTACCTCACCAGCTCACTCTCCATCCCTGCTTTAGACAATTAATAACATGACTCTCGTTCTTTGCCCTTATCCTTTATGGTTGATATTAATGACAAAAGGACCTAATTATCTGTCTCTCTCCCTTTGTTAAATACTGTGGGGGGGAAAAAACAGGGAAAATAAGTAATTAGAAGTACCAATTATTGTAGATAAATATTAAAGAAAAGGGTAAACACAACCCTGGACTGAACCCCCTAATTGTCAAGCTAATAATGTACAACAATATAGATTCAAATCAAATTTTATTTGTCACATACACATGGTTAGCAGATGTTAATGCGAGTGTAGCGAAATGCTTGTGCTTCTAGTTCCGACAATGCAGTAATAACGAGCAAGTAATCTAACTAACAATTCCAAAAAAAAACTACTGTCATACACAGTGTAAGGGGATAAAGAATATGTACATAAGGATATATGAATGATGGTACAGAGCAGCATAGGCAAGATACAGTAGATGATATCGAGTACAGTATATACATATGAGATAAGTATGTAAACCAAGTGGCATAGTTAAAGTGGCTAGTGATACATGTATTACATAAGGATGCAGTCGATTATATAGAGTACAGTATCAACGTATGCATATGAGATGAACAATGTAGGGTAAGTAACATTATATAAGGTAGCATTGTTTAAAGTGGCTAGTGATATATTTACATCATTTCCCATCGATTCCCATGATTAAAGTGGCTGGAGTAGAGTCAGTGTCATTGAATGTGTGTTGGCAGTAGCCACTCAATGTTAGTGGTGGCTGTTTAACAGTCTGATGGCCTTGAGATAGAAGCTGTTTTTCAGTCTCTCGGTCCCAGCTTTGATGCACCTGTACTGACCTCGCCTTCTGGATGGCAGCGGGGTGAACAGGCAGTGGCTCGGGTGGTTGATGTCCTTGATGATCTTTATGGCCTTCCTGTAGCATCGGGTGGTGTAGGTGTCCTGGAGGGCAGGTAGTTTGCCCCGGTGATGCGTTGTGCAGACCTCACTACCCTCTGGAGAGCCTTACGGTTGAGGGCGGTGCAGTTGCCATACCAGGCGGTGATACAGCCCGCCAGGATGCTCTCGATTGTGCATCTGTAGAAGTTTGTGAGTGCTTTTGGTGACAAGCCGAATTTCTTCAGCCTCCTGAGGTTGAAGAGGCGCTGCTGCGCCTTCCTCACGATGCTGTCTGTGTGAGTGGACCAATTCAGTTTGTCTGTGATGTGTATGCCGAGGAACTTAAAACTTGCTACCCTCTCCACTACTGTTCCATCGATGTGGATGGGGGGTGTTCCCTCTGCTGTTTCCTGAAGTCCACAATCATCTCCTTAGTTTTGTTGACGTTGAGTGTGAGGTTATTTTCCTGACACCACACTCCGAGGGCCCTCACCTCCTCCCTGTAGGCCGTCTCGTCGTTGTTGGTAATCAAGCCTACCACTGTTGTGTCGTCCGCAAACTTGATGATTGAGTTGGAGGCGTGCGTGGCCACGCAGTCGTGGGTGAACAGGGAGTACAGGAGAGGGCTCAGAACGCACCCTTGTGGGGCCCCCGTGTTGAGGATCAGCGGGGAGGAGATGTTGTTGCCTACCCTCACCACCTGGGGGCGGCCCGTCAGGAAGTCCAGTACCCAGTTGCACAGGGCGGGGTCGAGACCCAGGGTCTCGAGCTTGATGCCGAGCTTGGAGGGTACTATGGTGTTGAATGCCGAGCTGTAGTCTGAACAGCATTCTCACATAGGTATTCCTCTTGTCCAGATGGGTTAGGGCAGTGTGCAGTGTGGTTGAGATTGCATCGTCTGTGGACCTATTTGGGCGGTAAGCAAATTGGAGTGGGTCAAGGGTGTCAGGTAGGGTGGAGGTGATATGGTCCTTGACTAGTCTCTCAAAGCACTTCATGATGACGGATGTGAGTGCTACGGGCGGTAGTCGTTTAGCTCAGTTACCTTAGCTTTCTTGGGAACAGGAACAATGGTGGCCCTCTTGAAGCATGTGGGAACAGCAGACTGGTATAGGGATTGATTGAATATGTCCGTAAACACACCGGCCAGCTGGTCTGCGCATGCTCTGAGGGCGCGGCTGGGGATGCCGTCTGGGCCTGCAGCCTTGCGAGGGTTAACACGTTTAAATGTCTTACTCACTTCGGCTGCAGTGAAGGAGAGACCGCATGTTTCCGTTGCAGGCCGTGTCAGTGGCACTGTATTGTCCTCAAAGCGGGCAAAAAGTTATTTAGTCTGCCTGGGAGCAAGACATCCTGGTCCGTGACTGGGCTGGGTTTCTTCCTGTAGTCCGTGATTGACTGTAGACCCTGCCACATACCTCTTGTGTCTGAGCCGTTGAATTGAGATTCTACTTTGTCTCTGTACTGGCGCTTAGCTTGTTTGATAGCCTTGCGGAGGGAATAGCTGCACTGTTTGTATTCAGCCATGTTACCAGACACCTTGCCCTGATTAAAAGCAGTGGTTCGTGCCTTCAGTTTCACACGAATGCTGCCATCAATCCACGGTTTCTGGTTAGGGAATGTTTTAATCATTGCTATGGGAACGACATCTTCAACGCACGTTCTAATGAACTCGCACACCGTATCAGCGTATTCGTCAATGTTGTTGTCTGACGCAATACGAAACATCTCCCAGTCCACGTGATGGAAGCAGTCTTGGAGTGTGGAGTCAGCTTGGTCGGACCAGCGTTGGACAGACCTCAGCGTGGGAGCTTCTTGTTTTAGTTTCTGTCTGTAGGCAGGGATCAACAAAATGGAGTCGTGGTCAGCTTTTCCGAAAGGGGGCGGGGCAGGGCCTTATATGCGTCGCGGAAGTTAGAGTAACAATGATCCAAGGTTTTTCACCCCTGGTTGCGCAATCGATATGCTGATAAAATTTAGGGAGTCTTGTTTTCAGATTAGCCTTGTTAAAATCCCCAGCTACAATGAATGCAGCCTCCGGATAAATCGTTTCCAGTTTGCAGAGAGTTAAATAAAGTTCGTTCAGAGCCATCGATGTGTCTGCTTGGGGGATATATACGGCTGTGATTATAATCGAAGAGAATTCTCTTGGTAGATAATGCGGTCTACATTTGATTGTGAGGAATTCTAAATCAGGTGAACAGAAGGATTTGAGTTCCTGTATGTTTCTTTCATCACACCATGTCACGTTGGCCATAAGACATACGCCCCCGCCCCTCTTCTTACCAGAAAGATGTTTGTTTCTGTCGGCGCGATGCGTGGAGAAACCCGCTGGCTGCACCGCTTCGGATTGCGTCTCTCCAGTGAGCCATGTTTCCGTGAAGCAGAGAACGTTACAGTCTTTGATGTCCCTCTGGAATGCTACCCTTGCTCGGATTTCATCAACCTTGTTGTCAAGAGACTGGACATTGGCAAGAAGAATGCTAGGGAGTGGTGCACGATGTGCCCGTCTCCGGAGTCTGACCAGAAGACCGCTTCGTTTCCCTCTTTTTCTGAGTCGTTTTTTTTTTTGGTCGCTGCATGTGATCCACTCGGTTACACTGGTTGTAAGGCAGAACACAGGATCCGCGTCGCGAAAAACATATTCTTGGTCGTACTGATGGTGAGTTGACGCTGATCTTATATTCAGTAGTTCTTGTCGGCTGTATGTAAAGAAACCTAAGATGACCTGGGGTACTAGTGTAAGAAATAACACGTAAAAAAAACAAAAAACTGCATAGTTTCCTAGGAACGCGAAGCGAGGCGGCCATCTCTGTCGGCGCCGGAAGTCAAACATAATTAGAGGTTATGCAATATTGGTGTATATCCACTGCACGCTTCTTAGGTGTGTAATTGATATGACCAAGGAGCTATTGCAAATTTGAAACTATGAAAAATGTACGTTACACCATGTGATTTTACAGTACACACACACACGAGTGTGCAATATAGAAGGGTAGTCAGTGGACATTAGGTCACATGACCAAGGACCTGTTTAAATAATTATTGTAAAACCGTGTGAGATGAAAATGGACAAACTAAAGGGTGTACAATGTGTCTATGCCATCTACGGGTTAGCTACAACCAGGCTTGAAAGTGTTTGGAGTAATGGTTAAAGAGCTATTGAAATTTGAAAAACGTAATTTGTCACTATGTAGACGGTCCCTAACTGCTGTTGGTGGATGTGAGGAAAACTACAGGCCACTATCCAACCTGAAACTGTCTTTACCTCGGTTAAACATTGCAGTACAATAATGAATAATCCAACAGTAAAAAGTCAACGAACAACAGGTAATGTTAGAAGGTAGCTAATATGCATAGTAATAAATTGATATGTACACAGTGTGTGTACATGGGGACCGGTTAACAACTATCTTTTACATTCTGGGCATTCTTTCCCAATCACACACAAAAAAAACTGCAACAAAGCACCTAGACAAAGAACTCACTGTCACACAGACTCTTATTCCAGTGTTCTGCCAGCTGAAAACCTACACACAGGCATACGTTATCGGCCCTTCCCTCTGACTCATGCATAGTCTACTGTAGCTACTGACTTAACAAGGTTCACCAATTAGGGAGAGGTTTTATTTGAGGAAATGGATCCACTTTTTCAATGCTACTTAACAAAAGGCTAAGTTGTGTTTTGCAATATTGCACTTGTGATTTCATGAAAATGAATATTTTTTTTTAGTAATATTATTTGACTGCTATTCAACGGTTGCTGACAAATGATCCTGCGACAGGGATGGATAGCGTCAAGAAGTTAACTAACGTAAGACTTTGTTTTTAAATTTAAATTCTGGTGCCGCTCTGCACACACCAGCTGGTTAGCTAGCTAGCCTCCAACTCAATCATCAAGTTTGCGGACGACACAACAGTGGTAGGCTTGATTACCAACAACGACGAGACGGCCTACAGGGAGGAGGTGAGGGCCCTCGGAGTGTGGTATCAGGAAAATAACCTCGCACTCAACGTCAACAAAACTAAGGAGATGATTGTGGACTTCAGGAAACAGCAGAGGGAACACCCCCCCATCCACATCGATGGAACAGTAGTGGAGAGGGTAGCAAGTTTTAAGTTCCTCGGCATACACATCACAGACAAACTGAATTGGTCCACTCACACAGACAGCATCGTGAAGAAGGCGCAGCAGCGCCTCTTCAACCTCAGGAGGCTGAAGAAATTTGTCTTGTCACCAAAAGCACTCATGAACTTCTACAGATGCACAATCGAGAGCATCCTGGCGGGCTGTATCACCGCCTGGTACGGCAACTGCTCCGCCCTCAACCGTAAGGCTCTCCAGAGGGTAGTGAGGCCTGCACAACGCATCACCGGGGCAAAATACCTGCCCTCCAGGACACCTACACCACCCGATGTCACAGGAAGGCCATAAAGATCATCAAGGACATCAACCACCCGAGCCACTGCCTGTTCACCCCGCTATCATCCAGAAGGCGAGGTCAGTACAGGTGCATCAAAGCTGGGACCGAGAGACTGAAAAACAGCTTCTGTCTCTCGGTCATCAGACTGTTAAACAGCCACCACTAACATTGAGTGGCTGCTGCCAACACACTGACTCAACTCCAGCCACTTTAATAATGGGAATTGATGTAAAATATATCACTAGCCACTTTAAACAATGCTACTTAATATAATGTTTACATACCCTACATTATTCATCTCATATGTATACGTATATACTGTACTCTATATCACCTACTGCATCCTTATGTAATACATGTATCACTAGCCACTTTAACTATGCCACTTTGTTTACATACTCATCTCATATGTATATACTGTACTCGAAACCATCTACTGTATCTTGCCTATGCTGCTCTGTACCATCACTCATTCATATATCTTTATGTACATATTCTTTATCCCCTTACACTTGTGTCTATAAGGTAGTAGTTTTGGAATTGTTAGCTAGATTACTTGTTGGTTATTACTGCATTGTCGGAACTAGAAGCACAAGCATTTCGCTACACTCGCACTAACATCTGCTAACCATGTGTATGTGACAAATAAAATTTGATTTGAACGTTCTGATCTAGCAATGATGTGTATTAGAACTGATCATGATACCTTAATAGAAAATTACTCATGTAAAAGTCACCCAGTAAAATACTACTTGAGTAAAAGTATTTGGTTTTAAATACTGTATACTTCAGTATCAAAAGTAAATGTATAAATCATTTAGTGAGAACAGAGGCAGTAGGGGACGACCAGGGATGTTCTGTGTTTAGTGAGTCCTCCAGATCAGAGGCAGTAGAGATGACCAGGGATGTTCTCTGTTTAGTGAGTCCTCCAGATCAGAGGCAGTAGGGATGACCAGGGATGTTCTCTGTTTAGTGAGTCCTCCAGATCAGAGGCAGTAGGGATGACCAGGGATGTTCTCTGTTTAGTGAGTCCTCCAGATCAGAGGCAGTAGAGATGACCAGGGATGTTCTCTGTTTAGTGAGTCCTCCAGATCAGAGGCAGTAGGGATGACCAGGGATGTTCTCTGTTTAGTGAGTCCTCCAGATCAGAGGCAGTAGGGATGACCGGGGATGTTCTCTGTTTAGTGAGTCCTCCAGATCAGAGGCTATTAGGGATGAACAGGGATGTTCTCTGTTTAGTGAATCTGCCAGATCAGAGGCAGTAGGGATGACCAGGGATGTTCTCTGTTTAGTGAGTCCTCCAGATCAGAGGCAGTAGGGGATGACCAGGGATGTTCTCTGTTTAGTGAGTCCTCCAGATCAGAGGCAGTAGAGATGACCAGGAATGTTCTCTAGATAAGTGTGTTTCACCATTTTTGTCTTCTACTAAGCATTCAAAATGTATCAAGTACTTTGGGTTGTCAGGGGAATTTTTATTTTTTACAATATTTTCTTTAGGACTACAGTAAAGTAAAAGTTGTCAAATATAAATAGTAAAGTACAGATACCCAAGTCTTGCTCTCTCTGTCTCTGTCTCTCTCTGTCTCTGTCTCTGTCTCTGTCTCTCTCTCTCTCTCTCTCTCTCTGTCTCTGTCTCTCTCGGTCTCTGTCTCTCTCTGTCTCTGTCTCTCTCTGTCTCTCTCTCTCTGTCTCTCTCTGTTTCTCTTGCTCTCGCTGTCTCTGTCTCTGTCTCTCTCTGTCTCTGTCTCTCTCTGTCTCTGTCTCTCTCTGTCTCTGTCTCTCTCTGTTTCTCTGGCTCTCTCTGTCTCTGTCTCTGTCTCGCTGTCTCTCTCTGTTTCTCTGGCTCTCTCTGTCTCTGTCTCGCTGTCTCTCTCTGTTTCTGGCTCTCTCTGTCTCTGTCTCTGTCTCTCTCTGTCTCTGTCTCTGTCTCTGTCTCTGCTGTCTCTCTCTGTTTCTCTTGCTCTCGCTGTCTCTCTCTGTCTCTGTCTCTCTCTGTCTCTGTCTCTGTCTCGCTGTCTCTCTCTGTCTCTGGCTCTCTCTGTCTCTGTCTCGCTGTCTCTGTTTCTCTTGCTCTCGCTGTCTCTCTCTGTCTCTGTCTCTCTCTGTCTCTGTCTCTCTCTGTCTCTGTCTCTCTCTGTCTCTGTCTCTCTCTGTCTCTGTCTCTCTCTGTCTCTGTCTCTGTCTCTCTCTGTTTCTCTGGCTCTCTCTGTCTCTGTCTCTGTCTCTCTCTGTTTCTCTCTGTCTCTCGCTGTCTCTCTCTGTCTCTGTCTCTCTCTGTCTCTGTCTCTCTCTGTCTCTGTCTCTGTCTCTCTCTGTTTCTCTTGCTCTCGCTGTCTCTCTCTGTCTCTGTCTCTCTCGGTCTCTGTCTCGCTGTCTCTCTCTGTCTCTGTCTCTCTCTGTCTCTGTCTCTGTCTCTGTCTCTCTTGCTCTCTCTGTCTCTCTCGGTCTCTGTCTCTGTCTCTGTTTCTCTTGCTCTCGCTGTCTCTCTCTGTCTCTGTCTCTGTCTCTCTCTGTCTCTGTCTCTCTCTGTCTCTGTCTCTGTCTCTCTCTGTTTCTCTTGCTCTCGCTGTCTCTCTCTGTCTCTGTCTCTCTCGGTCTCTGTCTCGCTGTCTCTCTCTGTCTCTGTCTCTCTCGGTCTCTGTCTCTGTCTCTGTTTCTCTTGCTCTCGCTGTCTCTCTCTGTCTCTGTCTCTCTCTGTCTCTGTCTCTCTCTGTCTCTGTCTCTCTCGGTCTCTGTCTCTCTCGGTCTCTGTCTCTCGCTCGCTCTCTCTGCACTGTAAAAGAGTAATTTATTGTCTTAAGAAAAATCTCTCTCTTCAAGAACTGGTTTTGTACTGTAATATAAAGTGTTTAAAAAAAAAAAGGATCCCTCATTGCCCCCCCCCACCCCATACGACAAACTCCCATTTTACAAATGCTGTTAGAAGGGCCATTTCCCACTGAATAGGATACAGCCAATAGTCTCTGTCCCATCACTTCTTCTTCTCTTCTTTAACAACAAGGCCTGTGGTTAAAGAGCTAAGTTGGTATCCTCTCTACAAAACAAGTATCTGTACCAACCATTATGCGGAATGTCACATTTACATTCAATAGGCCCATGAAGCCAGATTATTTATATATATATATAGAGAGAGAGAAAATATATATATTTTTTCTCTATATATATATAGAGAAAAATATATATTTTTTTTTATATATATATATATATATATATATATATAGAGAGAAAATATATATATTTTTTTTATCATTTTGTGTTTGGTTGAAGTGTTTAGCTAGTCCTAGGTGGATGTGATGTCTGTTTTTTGATATTGTGATGTTTGGATATTGTGATGTTTTGTATATTGTAATGTCTGGTTTTATATTGTGATGTTTGGATATTGTGATGTTTTGTATATTGTAATGTCTGGTTTTATATTGTGATGTTTGTATATTGTAATGTCTGGTTTTATATTGTGATGTTTGGATATTGTAATGTCTGGTTTTATATTGTGATGTTTGGTTGTATATTGTAATGTCTGGTTTGGATATTGTAATGTCTGGTTTTATATTGTGATGTCTGGTTTTATATTGTGATGTCTGTTTTTTTGTGTCTTTTCCTTGTCATCTTACTCCTCTTCAGTTGTGCTTTCCGAATAAAATGTTTTTCCATTCAGCTTTTGACTTGTCGTTCATTTGAATGCGTATCATGATGGGTTAAACGTTTGTTATTTCCCCGTTTAAGCTTGTTGACTCTAATTCACTCCGTTGATAATGCTTTGGTCTTTGTCTAATACTTACGGGTCAATTCCACCTGAGGCTTCCCTCGCTCCGTTGTGTCTCCAGTGTTTATGTTACGTAAACTATCGTCTTTATTTTTTGGTGAAGTATGTTTCCCATCAGGAGTGTGACACGAAAAGACTTGTGAGTGTGAGCAGAATCAACTCCTCTCTGTATCGTCAAGACAGGTGCTTGGTGGGAAGGTGTAAACTCATGTTCAGTTAGCCATTGTCATGTAAATGAAATTCTGAGCAAGCCAGCCAGAGCCGTGGTCCAGTGAGACACGAGTGACGGTCCGTGGAGGTGGAAACCGACACGTCTGAGCCTTTATTTGGTAATACTACAGGCTTAGTCACAGGTGGAAATGTCCCGTTTAGTGTGGTTTCAAGACCTCCTAAAGCGAGACTGTTTCAAGACCTCCTAAAACGAGGCTGTTTCAAGACCTCCTAAAGCGAGACTTAAGATTACCTAAAGCGAGACTGTTTCAAGACCTAGAGCGAGACTGTTTCAAGACCTCCTAAAGCGAGACTGTTTCAAGACCTCCTAAAGCGAGACTGTTTCAAGACGACCTAAAGTGAGACTGTTTCAAGACCTCCTAAAGCGAGACTGTTTCAAGACCTCCTAAAGCGAGACTGTTTCAAGACCTCCTAAAGCGAGACTGTTTCAAGACCTCCTAAAGCGAGACTGTTTCAAGACCTCCTAAAGCGAGACTGTTTCAAGACCTCCTAAAGCGAGACTGTTTCAAGACCTCCTAAAGCGAGACTGTTTCAAGACCTCCTAAAGCGAGACTGTTTCAAGACCTCTCTCCCTCTGAGACTGATTTATACTAATGCAGTTGCTCTTTTTCCTGACGTCATTCATTTGAAAATGTTTAGTCACTCCGTTAATCATCCATCTTGTGAAATCATATACCAGGAGACACACAAATGACTTCTGTAATCTTATTAAATACAGAAAGGTGACTATTTTTAAACCTACCTCTTTTAGATGTTTACTTAAAACCAACTGTCTGTGATGTCAAACAGTGATTCTACTGGTCATAGCTTTAGTGTGTATAGGGTAGGGTGGCATCTTGCATTCAAAATGGCACCCGCATTCCCTATAGGTCCTGGTCAAAAGTAGTGCACTACATAGGGAATAGGGTGCCATTTGGTACACTATTTCTGAGCTCACTCTCACTCCATTAGCCTCTGTCATCGTTTAAAAACATTCCACCATGTTGCCCTTATATGCACACCATCCCTCTCCCTCGCTCTGTCCCATATGGCACCCTAATCCCTACATAGTGCACTACTTTTGACATAGGGCCCTACTTTTGATTAGGGCCCTATGTAGGGAATAGGGTGCCATTTTGGAACACAGTCCCTGTGCTCTAACTCATCTCACAGACACAGTTTAGTTTAAAAGAACACCTTTTATTTGTTACACTATAAAGAATGCATTACATCTATCTTCAGAATGTTCCAGAACCTTCTTCTCTACAGATGTTTTACCATGTCTTAAATATAGAATGAGAATGACGGCGAGCTTGTTTTCTCCAGACACCCTTCCCAACCTGATGGGAATTCTCCACAGATTTCAGCTACCAGTGTACAAAACTGCCTTGCTTTTTCCTGATTTTCTACTTCCTGATTTTCTACTTCCTGGTTTTCTACTTCCTGGGTTTTATTTACAATAGAATAGAACCTTCTGAAAGGTGTATAAAAGTGCATTTGTAAGGATGGTATGATTGTTGGAAACACAAGTCATGAACTAAGAAAAGGTTGTTTGTCTCTTGTAACCTAAACTGAAACACTTCTATTTGTCCCGGTGGTTTTCTCTTGCACTCTGGTTACATCATTCTTGTTATTGTCTTCGACAATACCTCTAAAGAGGAAAAAAAAAAAAAACACACCAGATTACAGTTAATATTTACAACCTTGTTAACCATATTTTAAGCTAGAGTCTCTAGTTACATATAATTCACTGATTCTGAAAGCTAATATGAGTTAGGAGCGTGAAAGGGTTAATTGTCTCACCTGTACAGGTGGAGTTCTTTAGTAAGTCTGTCTCTCAGTTCCTCCGTCTCCTTGGTTTCCCTCTTCTGGATGTGTAGCTTTGTCTTCTGCTCTCTGCTAGTGTCCTCCAGCCTGTCCACTGTCTCCTGTGGGGAGGGAGACGAAGGGACTAACTACGGCTTCAGAAACGGTTCATAAACCTGACATGAGTGTTTATAATGAACTGAAAGGCTGGTGTTTTTAATCTATGTCTGTGTATGTTGGAGGGATTTGTTATGAGTGTGAAGCATTTCTGGACAGCCTTGTAATTCCAACCCTGTCTACTGGACCTTATTCCATCTCTCCCTTCATCACTCCGTACCCTATACTGCTCTACGTCCTCTCTCCTGTGGGTCTCCCATCAGTACGAGTCTCTCCTCCAGGCAGGCTCTCTGCAGCCCCAGCCTCTGTCCCTCCTCCCTCAGGGGCCCCCGACGGGCCCTCAACTCCCGGGCCTGCTGCCTGGCCTTCACCTGGGCCTCTGACGTCCTCTCCCTCCGCTTCAACAGGGCCAGCAGCATTGGCTCATACCTGGGGGAGGAGGAGAGAGGATAATGCATTTTGTCGCACCTCTCATAACATCTGCAAATATGTGTACGTGACCAATAAACTCTGATTTGGTATAATGGAAGTTGGCATCATGATAAATGAGTAATGATTATAGTATAAATCATGATTATTGCATACATCATAACTGTCAATTCTAGTGCCATGCTTGACTAGAGATCACCTTGGGGTTTTGGTAACACCTGGCAATGTTGATAGAGAATACCTTTCCTCCAGGGCCTTGAGCACCCCCTGCAGATACTGCTGTATGTCCCCACAAGCGGTCCTCTTGCTCTGAGTCAGCTCCTCTATGGGGTTGGGTGTCTGTCTGGGTGTCTGGAGCTGGGACTGAAAGGTGGAGAGCTGGGTCTGGTGGGTGGAGCCGAGTTGAGACACCTCCTCAGTCAGCTGGATGATCAGTGTGTCGAGTTCCATCTGGGGAAGAGTGAGAGGGAGAGACGGAGAGAGAGAGGGACATGAGAGAAACTCAGAAGAACCTGTATTGCCTTCTCTGAGCTCTGATGAAGCCGTAGTTGTTCTCGAACACATGTGGTTCTGAAACACCAAGGTTCCAGAATTCTCTGACGGTTCTGGAACACTCTATTCTGGAACAATTAGAATGCTCCAGAACACTCATATAGATCCCAACTCCCCGGAATGATATAGAACGCTCAGAAGGTTCTAGAATGCACTTAAGGTTTTGGAACATTCAGAAGGTTGTCTAAAAGCTCAGAAGGTGCTGGAACACCCAGAAGTTTCATGAATGCTCATTAGGTTCTGGAATGGTCAGAAGAACACTCTTGTCCCTACCTGTTCCTTGTTGAGCTGGGCCACCTCATGCTGCTGGCTTACCAGGATGACCTGGTTGTGAGCACACTCCCTGGCGACAGAGAACAGCCTCCTCTTCAGCCTCCTCATGTCCTCCTGAAGACCCTGCTTCTCCAGACGCACGCTGGACAGCCTCATCTCCTCCTCACTCCTCTTAGCCCTCAAAGACTGCCACTCCCTCATCCGCGCCTCCCTCCTCCCATCTGCCTCAATATTTAGCACCTGCCTTAACTGTGCTGCTTGCCCTCCTTCTCTCCCTTCCTCTGTCCCTGTCTTCTCCTCCCTTAGTGCCTGTAGCTCTCCCATCAGTTCATCCCATCTCTTCTCCATTCTCCCCACCTCCTCGATACAGCCCTCTAGCACAGTACCCAACTCCTGCACGGAACCCCTCAACTCCTCCCCTCCCAACTCTGTCTCTAGTTGTTGGCCTCCCCTCAACTCCACACCTCCCAACTCTGTCTCTAGTTGTTGACCTCCCCTCAACTCCACCCCTCCCCTCACCTCCACCCCTCCCAACTCTGTCTCTAGTTGTTGGCCTCCCCTCAACTCCACCCCTCCCCTCACCTCCACCCCTCCCAACTCTGTCTCTAGTTGTTGGCCTCCCCTCAACTCCACACCTCCCCTTACCTCCACCCCTCCCAACTCTGTCTCTAGTTGTTGGCCTCCCATCATGTCCCCCTCTGTGCCCCTGTCTGTGTCCTCTTCACACACAATGGACATGGGTTCTCTTGTGTATGTTTCTCCACAGTCTCCTAACTCATCTGAATGTCTTTTTGTTGAGATAGCTTGATAACTTTGGGGCTCAAATTGGCCAAAGGTACTGCCCAAATATGGCTTCAGATCCACACCTCTCCCAGACTCTAGTCCTTCAGTCTTAGTATTCCCCACAGACTCCATGAGTCCTTGTGTTGTTAGTCGTCTGTCTTGTGTTACCTTATTCATGTTGGTGTTGTGTTGGCAAAATCCTTTTGGTAAGCTGGGGTAAGTCCACTCTAAAGGGTCAAAGGTAATTCCTGTCTCCTCCGTACAGTTCTCTAACTTGGCCAGCATCCCCATTAGCTCTGTCTGATACTCAGCCATAGTGCCACTCAGCTGAGTGCCTGCAGAGGTAAGAGGAGGCAACTGAGGCTGGACAGCGGCTCCTGTGGCTCCAGTCTGATCCAAAATGGATTCCACCTCCTTCAGGTGACTTTGGCACTGGTTCCTAGACTCCTCCATGTGTGTGTCTGTGTAGGTCAGGATGGAGGCACCTGTGTGACAGTCATTACCACCACAGCTCCCCATCATAGCATCCATCTTCTGTATATCTGACTGGTTCTGAGCTGGCCCAGTCAGGTGTGTGTCTGACTGGTTCTGGTTCTGAGCTGGCCCAGTCAGGTGTGTGTCTGACTGGTTCTGGTTCTGAGCTGGTCCAGTCAGGTGTATGTCTGACTGGTTCTGGTTCTGAGCTGGTCCAGTCAGGTGTATATCTGGCTGGTTCTGGTTTTGAGCTGGTCCAGTCAGGTGTGTGTCTGACTGGTTCTGGTTCTGAGCTGGTCCAGTCAGGTGAGTGTCTGTGTACCTGGTGGACAGGCGGGAGTTGAAGGACACACCGGTCATGTCCTCACAGCTCTTCAACAGGTCATCCATCTCCCTCAGGTGTGGCTGGATCTGTCCTAACCCATTAAGGTGTGGCTGGATCTGTCCTAACCCATTATGGTGTGGCTGGATCTGTCCTAACCCACTCAGGTGTGGCTGGATCTGTCCTAACCCACTGTGGCTGGATCAGGTGTGGCTGGATCTGTCCTAACCCACTAAGGTGTGGCTGGATCTGTCCTAACCCACTAAGGTGTGGCTGGATCTGTCCTAACCCACTAAGGTGTGGCTGGATCTGTCCTAACCCATTTGGTGTGGCTGGATCTGTCCTAACCCACTAAGGTGTGGCTGGATCTGTCCTAACCCATTTTGGTGTGGCTGAATCTGTCCTAACCCACTATGGTGTGGCTGAATCTGTCCTAACCCACTAAGGTGTGGCTGGATCTGTCCTAACCCATTTTGGTGTGGCTGGATCTGTCCTAACTCACTAAGGTGTGTGTTATTGTGGGCCGTCGTCGACAGGTGAAGCCCAAAATAGTCTGTAGTTTCTCCTACACAACTTCTAAACATGGTGTCCATGTCCTTGAACTGGGCTCGTGTCTCATCCAGGTGTGTCTCTCTGGAGGTATCTGAGACTGAGCCAGTCAGGAGTGTGTTTGTACTGGTATCTCCCAGGAGAGACTGGAATGAAGCGCCTGTCTCATCTTCAACACCCTCATCCCCATACGGGTCTTCCTCATCGATGAACAGCGGATCAAAACAGACTTCGGGGTCCATCGGCAGCTCAGACTCTTGATCCTCCATTGCCTGTGATGAAGAGGAGGAATACGAAGACAAATGTCACAGAAGTTATATTAATAACTTGGGGGAGGGGTCAGGTGGGGTAAGGGTTATGGGGGAGGGGTCAGGATGGGGTAAGGGTTATGGGGGAGGGGTCAGGATGGGGTAAGGGATATGGGGGGAGAGGGGGCTTATTACATCAATATGACTAAACAATTCTTAGGAACACACACATTCACTCAGATCCTCATACTCAAGCATTCATAAAAACACTGTGACACTCTGTAGCCTGGCTGTGACACCCTCTAGCCTGGCTGTGACACCCTCTATCCTGGCTGTGACACCCTCTATCCTGGCTGTGACACCCTCTAGCCTGTCTGTGACACCCTCTATCCTGGCTGTGACACCCTCTATCCTGGCTGTGACACCCTCTAGCCTGTCTGTGACACCCTCTATCCTGGCTGTGACACCCTCTAGCCTGGCTGTGACACCCTCTAGCCTGGCTGTGACACCCTCTATCCTGGCTGTGACACCCTCTAGCCTGGCTGTGACACCCTCTAGCCTGGCTGTGACACCCTCTAGCCTGGCTGTGACACCCCCTCTATCCTGGCTGTGACACCCTCTAGCCTGGCTGTGACACCCTCTAGCCTGGCTGTGACACCCTCTAGCCTGGCTGTGACACCCTCTAGCCTGGCTGTGACACCCTCTAGCCTGGCTGTGACACCCTCTAGCCTGGCTGTGACACCCTCTATCCTGGCTGTGACACCCTCTATCCTGGCTGTGACACCCTCTATCCTGGCTGTGACACCCTCTATCCTGGCTGTGACACCCTCTAGCCTGTCTGTGACACCCTCTAGCCTGTCTGTGACACCCTCTATCCTGGCTGTGACACCCTCTAGCCTGTCTGTGACACCCTCTAGCCTGGCTGTGACACCCTCTAGCCTGTCTGTGACACCCTCTATCCTGGCTGTGACACCCTCTATCCTGGCTGTGACACCCTCTATCCTGGCTGTGACACCCTCTAGCCTGGCTGTGACACCCCTAGCCTGTCTGTGACACCCTCTAGCCTGTGCTTGTATAAGCATGCATGAAAGCCTTCGGCACTGACACTCTGACTACTAGCATTCCATAGATTACATTACAGAGTACATTATCACAACACGACGTGTAGCAGAACCGGTCAATGGACAAGCTATTCATAGCGCCTCAGGAAGACCAGCTGTAATGACATTGCTTGATAAAGCTAGGCAAAGCTAACCTTAGCCTCCTCTGCATGTTTAAGAAATGCAGACTGTTTTGTGCTCTTTGACCTATCTTAAACGTGTTTCTTTGTGATCTCACCGAGTAAACAAAAGTCATTGTTTTTAAGCAGTACCCAATGTTCAGCTGTGACACCAAAAATAATTAGTTGTGTATTACACACGACTCAAACGTAGGTCCCGACAATCATTGTCAACCTTTTTGAGAATCACTGATACCTACTCTGTTCCCTGTGTCAATTTATCCGAATGAGAATCACTGATACCTACTCTGTTCCCTGTGTCAATTTATCCGAATGAGAATCACTGATACCTACTCTGTTCCCTGTGTCAATTTATCCGAATGAGAATCACTGATACCTGACTCTGTTCCCTGTGTCAATTTATCCGAATGAGAATCACTGATATCTACTCTGTTCCCTGTGTCAATTTATCCGAATGAGAATCACTGATATCTACTCTGTTCCCTGTGTCAATTTATCCGAATGAGAATCACTGATATCTACTCTGTTCCCTGTGTCAATTTATCCGAATGAGAATCACTGATATCTACTCTGTTCCCTGTGTCAATTTATCCGAATGAGAATCACTGATATCTACTCTGTTCCCTGTGTCAATTTATCCGAATGAGATTCACTGATATCTACTCTGTTCCCTGTGTCAATTTATCCGAATGAGATTCACTGATACCTACTCTGTTCCCTGTGTCAATTTATCCGAATGAGAATCACTGATATCTACTCTGTTCCCTGTGTCAATTTATCCGAATGAGAATCACTGATATCTACTCTGTTCCCTGTGTCAATTTATCCGAATGAGAATCACTGATACCTACTCTGTTCCCTGTGTCAATTTATCCGAATGAGAATCACTGATATCTACTCTGTTCCCTGTGTCAATTTATCCGAATGAGAATCACTGATACCTACTCTGTTCCCTGTGTCAATTTATCCGAATGAGAATCACTGATATCTACTCTGTTCCCTGTGTCAATTTATCCGAATGAGAATCACTGATATCTACTCTGTTCCCTGTGTCAATTTATCCGAATGAGATTCACTGATATCTACTCTGTTCCCTGTGTCAATTTATCCGAATGAGAATCACTGATACCTACTCTGTTCCCTGTGTCAATTTATCCGAATGAGAATCACTGATACCTAGTTCCCTGTGTCAATTTATCCGAATGAGATTCACTGATATCTACTCTGTTCCCTGTGTCAATTTATCCGAATGAGAATCACTGATACCTACTCTGTTCCCTGTGTCAATTTATCCGAATGAGAATCACTGATATCTACTCTGTTCCTGTGTCAATTTATCTGAGAATCACTGATATCTACTCTGTTCCCTGTGTCAATTTATCCGAATGAGAATCACTGATATCTACTCTGTTCCCTGTGTCAATTTATCCGAATGAGAATCACTGATATCTACTCTGTTCCTGTGTCAATTTATCCGAATGAGAATCACTGATACCTACTCTGTTCCCTGTGTCAATTTATCCGAATGAGAATCACTGATATCTACTCTGTTCCCTGTGTCAATTTATCCGAATGAGAATCACTGATACCTACTCTGTTCCCTGTGTCAATTTATCCGAATGAGAATCACTGATACCTACTCTGTTCCCTGTGTCAATTTATCCGAATGAGAATCACTGATATCTACTCTGTTCCCTGTGTCAATTTATCCTGAGAGAATCACTGATACCTACTCTGTTCCCTGTGTCAATTTATCCGAATGAGAATCACTGATATCTACTCTGTTCCCTGTGTCAATTTATCCGAATGAGAATCACTGATACCTACTCTGTTCTCTGTGTCAATTTATCCGAATGAGAATCACTGATATCTACTCTGTTCCCTGTGTCAATTTATCCGAATGAGATTCACTGATACCTACTCTGTTCCCTGTGTCAATTTATCCGAATGAGAATCACTGATACCTACTCTGTTCCCTGTGTCAATTTATCCGAATGAGAATCACTGATACCTACTCTGTTCCCTGTGTCAATTTATCCGAATGAGAATCACTGATACCTACTCTGTTCCCTGTGTCAATTTATCCGAATGAGAATCACTGATACCTACTCTGTTCCCTGTGTCAATTTATCCGAATGAGAATCACTGATACCTACTCTGTTCCCTGTGTCAATTTATCCGAATGAGAATCACTGATACCTACTCTGTTCCCTGTGTCAATTTATCCGAATGAGAATCACTGATATCTACTCTGTTCCCTGTGTCAATTTATCCGAATGAGAATCACTGATACCTACTCTGTTCCCTGTGTCAATTTATCCGAATGAGAATCACTGATATCTACTCTGTTCCCTGTGTCAATTTATCCGAATGAGAATCACTGATACCTACTCTGTTCCCTGTGTCAATTTATCCGAATGAGAATCACTGAATACCTACTCTGTTCCCTGTGTCAATTTATCCGAATGAGAATCACTGATACCTACTCTGTTCCCTGTGTCAATTTATCCGAATGAGAATCACTGATATCTACTCTGTTCCCTGTGTCAATTTATCCGAGAGATCACTGATATCTACTCTGTTCCCTGTGTCAATTTATCCGAATGAGAATCACTGATACCTACTCTGTTCCCTGTGTCAATTTATCCGAATGAGAATCACTGATACCTACTCTGTTCCCTGTGTCAATTTATCCGAATGAGAATCACTGATATCTACTCTGTTCCCTGTGTCAATTTATCCGAATGAGAATCACTGATATCTACTCTGTTCCCTGTGTCAATTTATCCGAATGAGAATCACTGATATCTACTCTGTTCCTGTGTCAATTTATCCGAATGAGAATCACTGATACCTACTCTGTTCCGTGTCAATTTATCCTGAATGAGAATCACTGATATCTACTCTGTTCCCTGTGTCAATTTATCCGAATGAGAATCACTGATACCTACTCTGTTCCCTGTGTCAATTTATCCGAATGAGAATCACTGATACCTATCTGTTCCCTGTGTCAATTTATCCGAATGAGAATCACTGATACCTACTCTGTTCCCTGTGTCAATTTATCCGAATGAGAATCACTGATATCTACTCTGTTCCCTGTGTCAATTTATCCGAATGAGAATCACTGATACCTACTCTGTTCCCTGTGTCAATTTATCCGAATGAGAATCACTGATACCTACTCTGTTCCCTGTGTCAATTTATCCGAATGAGAATCACTGATATCTACTCATATGAAATATTCATATTATGTGAGGACCCCTGTTTTCAGGGGTCTCTCCGTAGAAGTTAAACTAACTGCAGTGTCACCAGGCAGTGTCACCAGGCAGTGTCACCAGGCAGTGTCACCAGGCAGTGTCACCAGGCAGTGTCACCAGGCAGTGCCCTGGGATAGACAGTTACCATGACAGGGGAACCATCTCTCTCTCTCCCTGCCTGGGCATGGTAAGCTTGGAGAGAACACATTCCTCCAGAGTCTCTGCTGCTTAGATGACGTCTGACTCTGTCCATGAACAAACTGTCCTAGAGTTAGTTTATATCTGTTAACTATTCTAGAGTTTCAATTCACAGACTCTACTAGAGCTAGTTAATATCCGTTAACTATTCTAGAGTTTCAATTCACAGACTCTACTAGAGTTAGTTTCTGTTCCATAGTTCATGTCTGTTCACAAACAAGCTGTCCCAGAGTTGGCTCTCCTGGTTCGGAGAGGAAAGCCCACACCAGTAAAAACTATTAGTAGGATGTTGTAACTAACAAGTGTTGAGAAAAGTAGTTAAACATCAGTGATGATCCCACTGGCTCACTGACCTCTTCTGTTCCTGTTAAAAAGACACGGTTTATGAACTTACCGTTCACCAGACCTCTCAGAATCCTTTCTCCTCTCCTCAGTCCTTTCCTCTGTCCTTAGTCCTCTCCTCTGCCCTTAGTCCTCTCCTCTGCCCTTAGTCCTCTCCTCTGCCCTTAGTCCTTTCCTCTGTCCTTAGTCCTCTCCTCTGCCCTTAGTCCTCTCCTCTGCGCTTAGTCCTCTCCTCTGCCCTTAGTCCTTTCTCTGTCCTTAGTCCTCTCCTCTGCCCTTAGTCCTTCCTCTGCGCTTAGTCCTCTCCTCTGCGCTTAGTCCTCTCCTCTGCGCTTAGTCCTCTCCTCTGCCCTGCCCTTAGTCCCCTCCTCTGCCCTTAGTCCTCTCCTCTGCCCTTAGTCCTCTCCTCTGCCCTTAGTCCTCTCCTTAGTCCTCTCCTTAGTCCTCTCCTCTGCCCTTAGTCCTCTCCTCTGCCCTTAGTCCTCTCCTCTGCCCTTAGTCCTATCCTCTGCCCTTAGTCCTATCCTCTGCTTAGCCCTCTGCCCTTAGTCCTATCCTCTGCCCTTAGTCCTATCCTCTGCCCTTAGTCCCTTAGTCCTATCCTCTGCCCTATCCTCTGCCCTTAGTCCTATCCTCTGCCCTTAGTCCTATCCTCTGCCCTTAGTCCTATCCTCTGCCCTTAGTCCTATCCTCTGCCCTTAGTCTTATCCTCTGCCCTTAGTCCTATCCTCTGCCCTTAGACAGTAGTGAGGGAGTGAGGGAGCGCGGAAGAGAGATAAAGGGAGGGATGAAATGGTGGGGAAAGAGAGAGAGAGAGGACTGACCCGGCCTCCTTTCTAACAGTCCCTGTGCTGTTATGCGTCACCGTGACTACCCGGATTCAGTTTATGTTTATTACTATGCACTGGTCTCCACAGGGAGAAAGAGGAGACCGTGTGGACTGGATCTGTTGCCCACAGCCAGAGAACAACTGTATAAGAAATAAAAAAAAACAGTACAAAACAAGAAACAGGAAAAGGGTACAGACATTAGAAACAGAGTCAATAATACTCTGTTGGAAAGAACCAAGAGGAAGTGACAGATATATAGGGGAGGTAATCAGGAAGGGGATGGATGTCCAGGTGAGTTAATGAGGAGTGGGTGTGAGTAAAGATGGTGGAAGGTGTGCGTAATAATGAGTAAACTGGCAACGTCGAGCACCGGAAAGGGGAGCAGGAGTAGACGCGAAGAATCTTAAAAATAAAATATATTGATGATGATGATGATTCCATGTGTGTTATTTCATAGTGTTGATGTCTTCAATATTATTCTACAATGTAGAAAATAGTAAAAATAAAGAAAAACCCTGGAATGAGTAGGTGTGTCTAAACTTTTGACTGGTACTGTATATAAACAGTGCATTCGGAAAATATTCAGACCCCTTCACTTTTTCCACATTTTGTTACGTTACACAGCCTTATTCCAAAATGTATTAAGTTTATGTTCTTCCTCATCAATCTACCCAGTAATGACGAAGTGAAAACTTAAAAAAATATTGCAAATGTATTACAATTAAAAAAACAGAAATAACTTATTGACATAAGTATTCAGACCCTTTGCTATGAGACTCGAAATTGAGCTCAGGTGCGTCCTGTTTCCTTTGATCATCCTTGAGATGTTTCTACAACTTGATTGGATTCCACCTGTGGTAAATTGAATTGATTGGACATGGTTTGGAAAGGCACACACCTGTCTATATAAGGTCCCACAGTTTACAGTGCATGTCAGAGAAAAAAACAGGCCATGAGGTTGAAGGAATTCTCTGTAGAATTCTAAACTCAGGATTGAAGGAATTGTCCAAAGAGCTATGAGACAGAATGTTATCGAGGCACATATCTGGGGAAGGGTACCAAAACATGTCAACAGCATTGAAGGTCCCCAAGAACACAGTGACCTTCATCATTCTTAAATGGAAGTAGTTTGGAACCACAAAGACTTCCTAGAGCTGGCCGCCCGGCCAAACTGAGCAATCTGGGGAGAAGGGCCTTGGTCAGGAAGGTGACCAACAACCCGATGGTCACTCTGACAGAGTTCCTCTGTGCAGATGGGAGAACCTTCCGGAAGGACAACAGTCTCTGCAGCACTCTACCAATCAGGCATTTCTGATAGGGTAGCCAGACGGAAGCAACTCCTCAGCAAAAAGCACATGACAGCCCACTTGTAGTATGCCAAAAGGCACCGAAAAGACTCTGACTCATGAGAAACGAGATTCAAAATATGTCAGTTTAAGGGACGCACTGACGTTTACAGAATAGTTACCTGGAGGAAAATATGGGAGGGGCTTTTCCCATTTCAGTCAAGGGGATGGTTTTGTATTAAAAAAAAAATCTAGTCCAGGGGAAGGGTCATGTAATTTGTAATTGATTAAATATTTCTCAGTGTTTTAGAATTAGTTGCTTATTGGGCTACATATCGATGTGTGCCCAATGCTGTCCCTCATCTCTGATGATATCAATTGCGCTTATAGGATATTTAGTGTGGCCTCAATCAAATGATCCATAGGCTATAGCCTACGAAGTGCATGCTCAGAGAAGCACAGAGCAAAGTTATATTTCTCAGACAGATGCAGGGATTTCATTTAAAACTAGGCTGCATTACACACTACAATGGGGAATCCCAACCCTGAGTCCCAGCCTGCTCTGCTCTTACTGATCCAAAACGTTTTCATGTGCTGCCTAACCAATGACTGTGCTGCCTAACCAATGGCTGTGCTGCCTAACCAATGGCTGTGCTGCCTAACCAATGACTGTGCTGCCTAACCAATGGCTGTGCTGCCTAACCAATGACTGTGCTGCCTAACCAATGGCTGTGCTGCCTAACCAATGGCTGTGCTGCCTAACCAATGGCTGTGCTGCCTAACCAATGGCTGTGCTGCCTAACCAATGGCTGTGCTGCCTAACCAATGACTGTGCTGCCTAACCAATGGCTGTGCTGCCTAACCAATGGCTGTGCTGCCTAACCAATGGCTGTGCTGCCTAACCAATGGCTGTGCTGCCTAACCAATGGCTGTGCTGCTTAACCAATGGCTGTGCTGCCTAACCAATGGCTGTGCTGCCTAACCAATGACTGTGCTGCCTAACCAATGGCTGTGCTGCCTAACCAATGGCTGTGCTGCCTAACCAATGGCTGTGCTGCTTAACCAATGGCTGTGCTGCCTAACCAATGGCTGTGCTGCCTAACCAATGACTGTGCTGCCTAACCAACGGCTGTGCTGCCTAACCAATGGCTGTGCTGCCTAACCAATGACTGTGCTGCCTAACCAATGGCTGTGCTGCCTAACCAATGGCTGTGCTGCCTAACCAATGGCTGTGCTGCCTAACCAATTTGCTGTGCTGCCTAACCAATGACTGTGCTGCCTAACCAATGGCTGTGCTGCCTAACCAATGGCTGTGCTGCCTAACCAATGGCTGTGCTGCCTAACCAATGGCTGTGCTGCTTAACCAATGGCTGTGCTGCCTAACCAATGGCTGTGCTGCCTAACCAATGGCTGTGCTGCTTAACCAATGGCTGTGCTGCCTAACCAATGGCTGTGCTGCCTAACCAATGGCTGTGCTGCCTAACCAATGGCTGTGCTGCCTAACCAATGGCTGTGCTGCTTAACCAATGGCTGTGCTGCTTAACCAATGGCTGTGCTGCTTAACCAATGGCTGTGCTGTGTAGGGCGTGGTGGAAGTTCAGGAGGAGAGTCAAAGGTTCTTCAGAATTTTGGGGGGGTTTAGCCCTAGTCCAAAAATGTTACTACCTTGCGCATGGACTAGCCTAGTGCTTATGTTGTGTTCACTTTGAGAAGAAGAGCACGAAGATGAGAGGAAGGACCACAGGTCAACTTTGATAGCTTGCAGTATATATCATAATTAAATCTATTAAAAACGATAGAGTTGAAGTCTGGAGTTTACATACACTTAGGTTGGAGTCATTAAAACTTGTTTTTCAACCACTCCACAAATTTCTTGTTAACAAACTATAGTTTTGGCAAGTCGGTTAGGACATCTTCTTTGTGCATGACGCAAGTCATTTTTCCAACAATTGTTTACAGCTAGATTATTTCACTTACAATTCACTGTATCACAATTCCAGTGGGTCAGAAGTTTACATACACTAAATTGACTGTGCCTTTAAACAGCTTGGAAAATTCCAGAAAATGATGTCATGGCTTTAGAAGCTTCTGATAGGCTAATTAACAACATTTGAGTCAATTGGAGGTGTACCTGTGGGTGTATTTCAAGGCCTACCTTCCAACTCAGTGCCTCTTTGCTTGGCATCATGGGAAAATCAAAAGAAATCAGCCAAGACCTCAGAAAAAGATTGTAGACCACAAGTCTGGTTCATCCTTGGGAGCAATTTCCAAACGCCTGAAGGTACCACGTTCATCTGTACAAACAATAGTACGCAAGTCTAAACACCATGGGACCAAGCAGTCATCATACCGCTCAGGAAGGAGACGCGTTCTGTCTCCTAGAGATGGACGTACTTTGGTGCGAAAAGTGTAATTCAATCCCAGAACAACAGCAAAGGACCCTGTGAAGATGCTGGAGGAAACAGGTACAAAAGTATCTATATCCACAGTAAAATGAGTCCCCTATATCGACAACCTGAAAGGCCGCTCAGCAAGGAAGAAGCCACTGCTCCAAAACAGACATAAAAAAGCCAGACTACAGTTTGCAACTGCACATGGGGGCAAAGATTGTACTTTTTGCAGACATTTCCTCTCGTCTGATGAAACAAAAATGTAACTGTTTGACAATAATGACCATTGTTATGTTTGGAGGAAAAAGGGGGATGCTTGCAAGCCGAAGAACACCATCCGAACCGTGAAGCACGGGGGTGGCAGCATCATGTTGTGGGGGAGCTTTTCTGCAGGAGGGACTGGTGCCCTTCTCAAAATAGACGGCATCATGAGGCAGGAAAATGATGTGGATATATTGAAGCAACATCTAAGACATCAGTCGGGAAGTTAAAGCTTGGTCGCACATGGGTCTTCCAGATGGACAATGACCCCAAGCATACCTCCAAAGTTGTGGCAAAATGGCTTAAGGACAACAAAGTCAAGGTATTGGAGTGGCCATCACAAAGCCCTGACCTCAATCCTATAGAAAATGTGTTGGCAGAACTGAAAAAGCATGTGCGAGCAACGAGGCCTACGAACCTGTAACGGCATTCCTACTCTTCTGAGGAGGAGAAGCGAGAAGGATCAGAGGACCAATGCGCAGCGTGGTAAGTGTCCATAATGTTTATTTAAAGACAAACTGAACACTACAAAACAATAAACGTGAAACGAACGAAACCGAAACAGTACCGTGTGGCGACAAACACTCACACGGAAACAAACACCCACAACTCAAAAGTGAAACCCAGGCTACCTAAGTATGATTCTTAATACCCCAACATAGAAAAACACACATAGACTGCCCACCCCAAATCACGCCCTGACCATACTAAATAAAGACAAAACAAAGGAAATAAAGGTCAGAACGTGACAGAACCTGACTCAGTTACACCAAACAGGAAGTGGAAATTCTGGGGCTGGTCGAATTTCAAGTCATCGCCTATTCACATCCAAACAAGATATGGGTCTGTTCGCACTTCCTACGCCTTCCACTAGATGTCAACAGTCAGTAGAATGTGGAATGAAGCCTCTGGGCTCCCGAGTGGGGCAGCGGTCTGAGGCACTGCGTCGCAGTGCTGGGGGCGTCAATACAGGCAACTGGTTCGAATCCAGGCTGTATCACAACCCGGCCGTGATTGGGAGTCCCGCGGCGCACAGCTGGCCCAGCATCGTCCGGGTTTGGCCGGTGTAGGCCGTCATTGTCATTAAGAATTTGTTCTTAGCTGACTTGCCTAGTAAAATAAAATCAGAAAGGGTTAGATCAGCTTGGTGGGGGATGACAGTAACCATACTCTCTCTCACCCACAGAGGGGTGGAGGGAGCTGCTGTATGGTCGTTGTAAATTACGGAAGAAGAGGACTTTTTTCCCCTCCTCCGGTATTAACCGAAGGAATGTCTTCGCTAACAGACAGTCTTCCCGCCGAAACTCTTAACAGTTTCTGAAGAGAATACTTGATCAATATTTCAAACAGAAGAACGTGGGGAATGGTCAGAGATGATCTATAGACATTATCACGTTGTTATTTAATTTGATGTCATTATTAAAAAGGTTATAAAGAAAATACTGTAACCTGAGAAGTATTTATACTACATGTATACTACATTTATACTACATTTATACATTTATACATTTATATTTATACTACATACTACATTTATACTATACTACATTTATACTACATTTCCTTAACGTTGTGTATGAAATATGAACAACTATGAAAGTATTTTTGTTAAAGATAAGAATGAGATTTTAGGAGGCATTTAGATCATCTATTTCCTAATAAACTGTGCATACTAAGTAGCCACGCCCATGAGTGAGGTCAGAGAGCGTGTCAGCCTGACGGAACCGCCTCTTTTGAAAGATCAGTATAAAATGTTTATTACGTTACGGTTACTACGTTACGGTTACTACGTTAGGGTTACTACGTTAGGGTTACTACTTTACGGTTACGGTTATTACGTTACGGTTACTACATTACGGTTACGGTTATTACGTTACGGTTATTACGTTACGGTTACGGTTATTACGTTACGGTTACTACATTACGGTTATTATGTTACGGTTACTATGTTACGGTTACTATGTTACGGTTACTATGTTACGGTTACTATGTTACGGTTATTACGCGTAATAATGTCGGCAGTTGGTGCAAAGGATTGTTACCTACTGTATAACCAGGATTGCCATTGCATTACACTACATTTTTGTCAAGTAATTATTATTTTAACAAACAATTAATGTTGTGATTATTGTGATTCCTCCTCTATTGTCCGTAACCTCGTAGATATTTACAAAAAAGGGACAAACAAGACAAACTATCGCTAAACTTTTTCAGAGGTCTGATTTTCTCCATGTAATTATTATAAATAATTATAAACAACATTTATATTATAAATAATTATAAACAACATTTACTCCCATCTGATCTGCGGCAGGAAGTGGCCGGGCTAAAGCGCTGTTTGTCTGTCCTAACCCACTAAGGTGTGGCTGGATCTGTCCTAACCCATTTTGGTGTGGCTGGATCTGTCCTAACTCACTAAGGTGTGTGTTATTGTGGGCCGTCGTCGACAGGTGAAGCCCAAAATAGTCTGTAGTTTCTCCTACACAACTTCTAAACATGGTGTCCATGTCCTTGAACTGGGCTCGTGTCTCATCCAGGTGTGTCTCTCTGAGGTATCTGAGACTGAGCCAGTCAGGAGTGTGTTTGTACTGGTATCTCCCAGGAGAGACTGGAATGAAGCGCCTGTCTCATCTTCAACACCCTCATCCCCATACGGGTCTTCCTCATCGATGAACAGCGGATCAAAACAGACTTCGGGGTCCATCGGCAGCTCAGACTCTTGATCCTCCATTGCCTGTGATGAAGAGGAGGAATACGAAGACAAATGTCACAGAAGTTATATTAATAACTTGGGGAGGGGTCAGGTGGGGTAAGGGTTATGGGGGAGAGGTCAGGATGGGGTAAGGGTTATGGGGGAGGGGTCAGGATGGGGTAAGGGATATGGGGGAGAGGGGGCTTATTACATCAATATGACTAAACAATTCTTAGGAACACACACATTCACTCAGATCCTCATACTCAAGCATTCATAAAAACACTGTGACACTCTGTAGCCTGGCTGTGACACCCTCTAGCCTGGCTGTGACACCCTCTATCCTGGCTGTGACACCCTCTAGCCTGTCTGTGACACCCTCTAGCCTAGCTGTGACACCCTCTATCCTGGCTGTGACACCTCTATCCTGGCTGTGACACCCTCTAGCCTGGCTGTGACACCCTCTATCCTGGCTGTGACACCCTCTATCCTGGCTGTGACACCCTCTATCCTGGCTGTGACACCCTCTATCCTGGCTGTGACACCCTCTAGCCTGGCTGTGACACCCTCTAGCCTGGCTGTGACACCCTCTATCCTGTCTGTGACACCCTCTATCCTGGCTGTGACACCCTCTATCCTGGCTGTGACACCCTCTATCCTGGCTGTGACACCCTCTATCCTGGCTGTGACACCCTCTATCCTGTCTGTGACACCCTCTATCCTGGCTGTGACACCCTCTATCCTGGCTGTGACACCCTCTAGCCTGGCTGTGACACCCTCTAGCCTGTCTGTGACACCCTCTATCCTGGCTGTGACACCGTCTAGCCTGTGCTTGTATAAGCATGCATGAAAAGCCTTCGGCACTGACACTCTGACTACTAGCATTCCATAGATTACATTACAGAGTACATTATCACAACACGACGTGTAGCAGAACCGGTCAATGGACAAGCTATTCATAGCGCCTCAGGAAGACCAGCTGTAATGACATTGCTTGATAAAGCTAGGCAAAGCTAACCTTAGCCTCCTCTGCATGTTTAAGAAATGCAGACTGTTTTGTGCTCTTTGACCTATCTTAAACGTGTTTCTTTGTGATCTCACCGAGTAAACAAAAGTCATTGTTTTTAAGCAGTACCCAATGTTCAGCTGTGACACCAAAAATAATTAGTTGTGTATTACACACGACTCAAACGTAGGTCCCGACAATCATTGTCAACCTTTTTGAGAATCACTGATACCTACTCTGTTCCCTGTGTCAATTTATCCGAATGAGAATCACTGATACCTACTCTGTTCCCTGTGTCAATTTATCCGAATGAGAATCACTGATACCTACTCTGTTCCCTGTGTCAATTTATCCGAATGAGAATCACTGATACCTACTCTGTTCCCTGTGTCAATTTATCCGAATGAGAATCACTGATACCTACTCTGTTCCCTGTGTCAATTTATCCGAATGAGAATCACTGATACCTACTCTGTTCCCTGTGTCAATTTATCCGAATGAGAATCACTGATATCTACTCTGTTCCCTGTGTCAATTTATCCGAATGAGAATCACTGATACCTACTCTGTTCCCTGTGTCAATTTATCCGAATGAGAATCACTGATACCTACTCTGTTCCCTGTGTCAATTTATCCGAATGAGAATCACTGATACCTACTCTGTTCCCTGTGTCAATTTATCCGAATGAGATTCACTGATACCTACTCTGTTCCCTGTGTCAATTTATCCGAATGAGAATCACTGATACCTACTCTGTTCCCTGTGTCAATTTATCCGAATGAGAATCACTGATACCTACTCTGTTCCCTGTGTCAATTTATCCGAATGAGATTCACTGATACCTACTCTGTTCCCTGTGTCAATTTATCCGAATGAGATTCACTGATACCTACTCTGTTCCCTGTGTCAATTTATCCGAATGAGATTCACTGATACCTACTCTGTTCCCTGTGTCAATTTATCCGAATGAGAATCACTGATACCTACTCTGTTCCCTGTGTCAATTTATCCGAATGAGAATCACTGATACCTACTCTGTTCCCTGTGTCAATTTATCCGAATGAGAATCACTGATACCTACTCTGTTCCCTGTGTCAATTTATCCGAATGAGAATCACTGATATCTACTCTGTTCCCTGTGTCAATTTATCCGAATGAGAATCACTGATACCTACTCTGTTCCCTGTGTCAATTTATCCGAATGAGAATCACTGATACCTACTCTGTTCCCTGTGTCAATTTATCTGAATGAGAATCACTGATATCTACTCTGTTCCCTGTGTCAATTTATCCGAATGAGAATCACTGATACCTACTCTGTTCCCTGTGTCAATTTATCCGAATGAGAATCACTGATATCTACTCTGTTCCCTGTGTCAATTTATCCGAATGAGAATCACTGATATCTACTCATATGAAATATTCATATTATGTGAGGACCCCTGTTTTCAGGGGTCTCTCCGTAGAAGTTAAACTAACTGCAGTGTCACCAGGCAGTGTCACCAGGCAGTGTCACCAGGCAGTGTCACCAGGCAGTGTCACCAGGCAGTGTCACCAGGCAGTGTCACCAGGCAGTGTCACCAGGCAGTGCCCTGGGATAGACAGTTACCATGACAGGGGAACCATCTCTCTCTCCCTGCCTGGGCATGGTAAGCTTGAGAGAACACATTCCTCCAGAGTCTCTGCTGCTTAGATGACATCTGACTCTGTCCATGAACAAACTGTCCTAGAGTTAGTTTATATCTGTTAACTATTCTAGAGTTTCAATTCACAGACTCTACTAGAGCTAGTTACTATCCGTTAACTATTCTAGAGTTTCAATTCACAGACTCTACTAGAGTTAGTTTCTGTTCCATAGTTCATGTCTGTTCACAAACAAGCTGTCCCAGAGTTGGCTCTCCTGGTTCGGAGAGGAAAGCCCACACCAGTAAAAACTATTAGTAGGATGTTGTAACTAACAAGTGTTGAGAAAAGTAGTTAAACATCAGTGATGATCCCACTGGCTCACTGACCTCTTCTGTTCCTGTTAAAAAGACACGGTTTATGAACTTACCGTTCACCAGACCTCTCAGAATCCTTTCTCCTCTCCTCAGTCCTTTCCTCTGTCCTTAGTCCTCTCCTCTGCCCTTAGTCCTCTCCTCTGCCCTTAGTCCTCTCCTCTGCCCTTAGTCCTCTCCTCTGCCCTTAGTCCTCTCCTCTGCCCTTAGTCCTCTCCTCTGCCCTTAGTCCTCTCCTCTGCCCTTAGTCCTCTCCTCTGCGCTTAGTCCTCTCCTCTGCGCTTAGTCCTCTCCTCTGCCCTTAGTCCTCTCCTCTGCCCTTAGTCCCCTCCTCTGCCCTTAGTCCTCTCCTCTGCCCTTAGTCCTCTCCTCTGCCCTTAGTCCTCTCCTTAGTCCTCTCCTTAGTCCTCTCCTCTGCCCTTAGCCTCTCCTTAGTCCTCTCCTCTGCCCTTAGTCCTATCCTCTGCCCTTAGTCCTATCCTCTGCCCTTAGTCCTATCCTCTGCCCTTAGTCCTATCCTCTGCCCTTAGTCCTATCCTCTGCCCTTAGTCCTATCCTCTGCCCTTAGTCCTATCCTCTGCCCTTAGTCCTATCCTCTGCCCTTAGTCCTATCCTCTGCCCTTAGTCTTATCCTCTGCCCTTAGTCCTATCCTCTGCCCTTAGACAGTAGTGAGGGAGTGAGGGAGCGCGGAAGAGAGATAAAGGGAGGGATGAAATGGTGGGGAAAGAGAGAGAGAGAGGACTGACCCGGCCTCCTTTCTAACAGTCCCTGTGCTGTTATGCGTCACCGTGACTACCCGGATTCAGTTTATGTTTATTACTATGCACTGGTCTCCACAGGGAGAAAGAGGAGACCGTGTGGACTGGATCTGTTGCCCACAGCCAGAGAACAACTGTATAAGAAATAAAAAAAAACAGTACAAAACAAGAAACAGGAAAAGGGTACAGACATTAGAAACAGAGTCAATAATACTCTGTTGGAAAGAACCAAGAGGAAGTGACAGATATATAGGGGAGGTAATCAGGAAGGGGATGGATGTCCAGGTGAGTTAATGAGGAGTGGGTGTGAGTAAAGATGGTGGAAGGTGTGCGTAATAATGAGTAAACTGGCAACGTCGAGCACCGGAAAGGGGAGCAGGAGTAGACGCGAAGAATCTTAAAAATAAAATATATTGATGATGATGATGATTCCATGTGTGTTATTTCATAGTGTTGATGTCTTCAATATTATTCTACAATGTAGAAAATAGTAAAAATAAAGAAAAACCCTGGAATGAGTAGGTGTGTCTAAACTTTTGACTGGTACTGTATATAAACAGTGCATTCGGAAAATATTCAGACCCCTTCACTTTTTCCACATTTTGTTACGTTACACAGCCTTATTCCAAAATGTATTAAGTTTATGTTCTTCCTCATCAATCTACACACAATACCCAGTAATGACGAAGTGAAAACTTAAAAAAATATTGCAAATGTATTACAATTAAAAAAACAGAAATAACTTATTGACATAAGTATTCAGACCCTTTGCTATGAGACTCGAAATTGAGCTCAGGTGCGTCCTGTTTCCTTTGATCATCCTTGAGATGTTTCTACAACTTGATTGGATTCCACCTGTGGTAAATTGAATTGATTGGACATGGTTTGGAAAGGCACACACCTGTCTATATAAGGTCCCACAGTTTACAGTGCATGTCAGAGAAAAAAACAGGCCATGAGGTTGAAGGAATTCTCTGTAGAATTCTAAACTCAGGATTGAAGGAATTGTCCAAAGAGCTATGAGACAGAATGTTATCGAGGCACATATCTGGGGAAGGGTACCAAAACATGTCAACAGCATTGAAGGTCCCCAAGAACACAGTGACCTTCATCATTCTTAAATGGAAGTAGTTTGGAACCACAAAGACTTCCTAAGAGCTGGCCGCCCGGCCAAACTGAGCAATCTGGGGAGAAGGGCCTTGGTCAGGAAGGTGACCAACAACCCGATGGTCACTCTGACAGAGTTCCTCTGTGCAGATGGGAGAACCTTCCGGAAGGACAACAGTCTCTGCAGCACTCTACCAATCAGGCATTTCTGATAGGGTAGCCAGACGGAAGCAACTCCTCAGCAAAAAGCACATGACAGCCCACTTGTAGTATGCCAAAAGGCACCGAAAAGACTCTGACTCATGAGAAACGAGATTCAAAATATGTCAGTTTAAGGGACGCACTGACGTTTACAGAATAGTTACCTGGAGGAAAATATGGGAGGGGCTTTTCCCATTTCAGTCAAGGGGATGGTTTTGTATTAAAAAAAAAATCTAGTCCAGGGGAAGGGTCATGTAATTTGTAATTGATTAAATATTTCTCAGTGTTTTAGAATTAGTTGCTTATTGGGCTACATATCGATGTGTGCCCAATGCTGTCCCTCATCTCTGATGATATCAATTGCGCTTATAGGATATTTAGTGTGGCCTCAATCAAATGATCCATAGGCTATAGCCTACGAAGTGCATGCTCAGAGAAGCACAGAGCAAAGTTATATTTCTCAGACAGATGCAGGGATTTCATTTAAAACTAGGCTGCATTACACACTACAATGGGGAATCCCAACCCTGAGTCCCAGCCTGCTCTGCTCTTACTGATCCAAAACGTTTTCATGTGCTGCCTAACCAATGACTGTGCTGCCTAACCAATGGCTGTGCTGCCTAACCAATGGCTGTGCTGCCTAACCAATGGCTGTGCTGCCTAACCAATGGCTGTGCTGCCTAACCAATGACTGTGCTGCCTAACCAATGGCTGTGCTGCCTAACCAATGGCTGTGCTGCCTAACCAATGGCTGTGCTGCCTAACCAATGGCTGTGCTGCCTAACCAATGGCTGTGCTGCCTAACCAATGACTGTGCTGCCTAACCAATGGCTGTGCTGCCTAACCAATGGCTGTGCTGCCTAACCAATGGCTGTGCTGCCTAACCAATGGCTGTGCTGCCTAACCAATGGCTGTGCTGCTTAACCAATGGCTGTGCTGCCTAACCAATGGCTGTGCTGCCTAACCAATGACTGTGCTGCCTAACCAATGGCTGTGCTGCCTAACCAATGGCTGTGCTGCCTAACCAATGGCTGTGCTGCTTAACCAATGGCTGTGCTGCCTAACCAATGGCTGTGCTGCCTAACCAATGACTGTGCTGCCTAACCAACGGCTGTGCTGCCTAACCAATGGCTGTGCTGCCTAACCAATGACTGTGCTGCCTAACCAATGGCTGTGCTGCCTAACCAATGGCTGTGCTGCCTAACCAATGGCTGTGCTGCCTAACCAATTTGCTGTGCTGCCTAACCAATGACTGTGCTGCCTAACCAATGGCTGTGCTGCCTAACCAATGGCTGTGCTGCCTAACCAATGGCTGTGCTGCCTAACCAATGGCTGTGCTGCTTAACCAATGGCTGTGCTGCCTAACCAATGGCTGTGCTGCCTAACCAATGGCTGTGCTGCTTAACCAATGGCTGTGCTGCCTAACCAATGACTGTGCTGCCTAACCAATGGCTGTGCTGCCTAACCAATGGCTGTGCTGCCTAACCAATGGCTGTGCTGCTTAACCAATGGCTGTGCTGCTTAACCAATGGCTGTGCTGCTTAACCAATGGCTGTGCTGTGTAGGGCGTGGTGGAAGTTCAGGAGGAGAGTCAAAGGTTCTTCAGAATTTTGGGGGGGTTTAGCCCTAGTCCAAAAATGTTACTACCTTGCGCATGGACTAGCCTAGTGCTTATGTTGTGTTCACTTTGAGAAGAAGAGCACGAAGATGAGAGGAAGGACCACAGGTCAACTTTGATAGCTTGCAGTATATATCATAATTAAATCTATTAAAAACGATAGAGTTGAAGTCTGGAGTTTACATACACTTAGGTTGGAGTCATTAAAACTTGTTTTTCAACCACTCCACAAATTTCTTGTTAACAAACTATAGTTTTGGCAAGTCGGTTAGGACATCTTCTTTGTGCATGACGCAAGTCATTTTTCCAACAATTGTTTACAGCTAGATTATTTCACTTACAATTCACTGTATCACAATTCCAGTGGGTCAGAAGTTTACATACACTAAATTGACTGTGCCTTTAAACAGCTTGGAAAATTCCAGAAAATGATGTCATGGCTTTAGAAGCTTCTGATAGGCTAATTAACAACATTTGAGTCAATTGGAGGTGTACCTGTGGGTGTATTTCAAGGCCTACCTTCCAACTCAGTGCCTCTTTGCTTGGCATCATGGGAAAATCAAAAGAAATCAGCCAAGACCTCAGAAAAAAAGATTGTAGACCACAAGTCTGGTTCATCCTTGGGAGCAATTTCCAAACGCCTGAAGGTACCACGTTCATCTGTACAAACAATAGTACGCAAGTCTAAACACCATGGGATCAAGCAGCCGTCATACCGCTCAGGAAGGAGACACGTTCTGTCTCCTAGAGATGGACGTACTTTGGTGCGAGAAGTGTAATTCAATCCCAGAACAACAGCAAAGGACCCTGTGAAGATGCTGGAGGAAACAGGTACAAAAGTATCTATATCCACAGTAAAATGAGTCCCCTATATCGACAACCTGAAAGGCTGCTCAGCAAGGAAGAAGCCACTGCTCCAAAACAGACATAAAAAAGCCAGACTACAGTTTGCAACTGCACATGGGGGCAAAGATTGTACTTTTGCAGACATTTCCTCTCGTCTGATGAAACAAAAATGTAACTGTTTGACAATAATGACCATTGTTATGTTTGGAGGAAAAAGGGGATGCTTGCAAGCCGAAGAACACCATCCGAACCGTGAAGCACGGGGGTGGCAGCATCATGTTGTGGGGAGCTTTTCTGCAGGAGGGACTGGTGCCCTTCTCAAAATAGACGGCATCATGAGGCAGGAAAATGATGTGGATATATTGAAGCAACATCTAAGACATCAGTCGGGAAGTTAAAGCTTGGTCGCACATGGGTCTTCCAGATGGACAATGACCCCAAGCATACCTCCAAAGTTGTGGCAAAATGGCTTAAGGACAACAAAGTCAAGGTATTGGAGTGGCCATCACAAAGCCCTGACCTCAATCCTATAGAAAATGTGTTGGCAGAACTGAAAAAGCATGTGCGAGCAACGAGGCCTACGAACCTGTAACGGCATTCCTACTCTTCTGAGGAGGAGAAGCGAGAAGGATCAGAGGACCAATGCGCAGCGTGGTAAGTGTCCATAATGTTTATTTAAAGACAAACTGAACACTACAAAACAATAAACGTGAAACGAACGAAACCGAAACAGTACCGTGTGGCGACAAACACTCACACGGAAACAAACACCCACAACTCAAAAGTGAAACCCAGGCTACCTAAGTATGATTCTTAATACCCCAACATAGAAAAACACACATAGACTGCCCACCCCAAATCACGCCCTGACCATACTAAATAAAGACAAAACAAAGGAAATAAAGGTCAGAACGTGACAGAACCTGACTCAGTTACACCAAACAGGAAGTGGAAATTCTGGGGCTGGTCGAATTTCAAGTCATCGCCTATTCACATCCAAACAAGATATGGGTCTGTTCGCACTTCCTACGCCTTCCACTAGATGTCAACAGTCAGTAGAATGTGGAATGAAGCCTCTGGGCTCCCGAGTGGGGCAGCGGTCTGAGGCACTGCGTCGCAGTGCTGGGGGCGTCAATACAGGCAACTGATTCGAATCCAGGCTGTATCACAACCCGGCCGTGATTGGGAGTCCCGCGGCGCACAGCTGGCCCAGCATCGTCCGGGTTTGGCCGGTGTAGGCCGTCATTGTCATTAAGAATTTGTTCTTAGCTGACTTGCCTAGTAAAATAAAATCAGAAAGGGTTAGATCAGCTTGGTGGGGGATGACAGTAACCATACTCTCTCTCACCCACAGAGGGGTGGAGGGAGCTGCTGTATGGTCGTTGTAAATTACGGAAGAAGAGGACTTTTTTTCCCTCCTCCGGTATTAACCGAAGGAATGTCTTCGCTAACAGACAGTCTTCCCGCCGAAACTCTTAACAGTTTCTGAAGAGAATACTTGATCAATATTTCAAACAGAAGAACGTGGGGAATGGTCAGAGATGATCTATAGACATTATCACGTTGTTATTTAATTTGATGTCATTATTAAAAAGGTTATAAAGAAAATACTGTAACCTGAGAAGTATTTATACTACATGTATACTACATTTATACTACATTTATACATTTATACATTTATATTTATACTACATACTACATTTATACTATACTACATTTATACTACATTTCCTTAACGTTGTGTATGAAATATGAACAACTATGAAAGTATTTTTGTTAAAGATAAGAATGAGATTTTAGGAGGCATTTAGATCATCTATTTCCTAATAAACTGTGCATACTAAGTAGCCACGCCCATGAGTGAGGTCAGAGAGCGTGTCAGCCTGACGGAACCGCCTCTTTTGAAAGATCAGTATAAAATGTTTATTACGTTACGGTTACTACGTTACGGTTACTACGTTAGGGTTACTACGTTAGGGTTACTACTTTACGGTTACGGTTATTACGTTACGGTTACTACATTACGGTTACGGTTATTACGTTACGGTTATTACGTTACGGTTACGGTTATTACGTTACGGTTACTACATTACGGTTACTATGTTACGGTTACTATGTTACGGTTACTATGTTACGGTTACTATGTTACGGTTACTATGTTACGGTTATTACGCGTAATAATGTCGGCAGTTGGTGCAAAGGATTGTTACCTACTGTATAACCAGGATTGCCATTGCATTACACTACATTTTTGTCAAGTAATTATTATTTTAACAAACAATTAATGTTGTGATTATTGTGATTCCTCCTCTATTGTCCGTAACCTCGTAGATATTTACAAAAAGGGACAAACAAGACAAACTATCGCTAAACTTTTTCAGAGGTCTGATTTTCTCCATGTAATTATTATAAATAATTATAAACAACATTTATATTATAAATAATTATAAACAACATTTACTCCCATCTGATCTGCGGCAGGAAGTGGCCGGGCTAAAGCGCTGTTTGTCTGTCCTAACCCACTAAGGTGTGGCTGGATCTGTCCTAACCCATTTTGGTGTGGCTGGATCTGTCCTAACTCACTAAGGTGTGTGTTATTGTGGGCCGTCGTCGACAGGTGAAGCCCAAAATAGTCTGTAGTTTCTCCTACACAACTTCTAAACATGGTGTCCATGTCCTTGAACTGGGCTCGTGTCTCATCCAGGTGTGTCTCTCTGAGGTATCTGAGACTGAGCCAGTCAGGAGTGTGTTTGTACTGGTATCTCCCAGGAGAGACTGGAATGAAGCGCCTGTCTCATCTTCAACACCCTCATCCCCATACGGGTCTTCCTCATCGATGAACAGCGGATCAAAACAGACTTCGGGGTCCATCGGCAGCTCAGACTCTTGATCCTCCATTGCCTGTGATGAAGAGGAGGAATACGAAGACAAATGTCACAGAAGTTATATTAATAACTTGGGGGAGGGGTCAGGTGGGGTAAGGGTTATGGGGGAGAGGTCAGGATGGGGTAAGGGTTATGGGGGAGGGGTCAGGATGGGGTAAGGGATATGGGGGAGAGGGGGCTTATTACATCAATATGACTAAACAATTCTTAGGAACACACACATTCACTCAGCTCCTCATACTCAAGCATTCATAAAAACACTGTGACACTCTGTAGCCTGGCTGTGACACCCTCTAGCCTGGCTGTGACACCCTCTATCCTGGCTGTGACACCCTCTAGCCTGTCTGTGACACCCTCTAGCCTAGCTGTGACACCCTCTATCCTGGCTGTGACAACCTCTATCCTGGCTGTGACACCCTCTAGCCTGGCTGTGACACCCTCTATCCTGGCTGTGACACCCTCTATCCTGGCTGTGACACCCTCTATCCTGGCTGTGACACCCTCTATCCTGGCTGTGACACCCTCTAGCCTGGCTGTGACACCCTCTAGCCTGGCTGTGACACCCTCTATCCTGTCTGTGACACCCTCTATCCTGGCTGTGACACCCTCTATCCTGGCTGTGACACCCTCTATCCTGGCTGTGACACCCTCTATCCTGGCTGTGACACCCTCTATCCTGTCTGTGACACCCTCTATCCTGGCTGTGACACCCTCTAGCCTGTCTGTGACACCCTCTAGCCTGTCTGTGACACCCTCTAGCCTGTCTGTGACGCCCTCTAGCCTGGCTGTGACACCGTCTAGCCTGTGCTTGTATAAGCATGCATGAAAGCCTTCGGCACTGACACTCTGACTACTAGCATTCCATAGATTACATTACAGAGTACATTATCACAACACGACGTGTAGCAGAACCGGTCAATGGACAAGCTATTCATAGCGCCTCAGGAAGACCAGCTGTAATGACATTGCTTGATAAAGCTAGGCAAAGCTAACCTTAGCCTCCTCTGCATGTTTAAGAAATGCAGACTGTTTTGTGCTCTTTGACCTATCTTAAACGTGTTTCTTTGTGATCTCACCGAGTAAACAAAAGTCATTGTTTTTAAGCAGTACCCAATGTTCAGCTGTGACACCAAAATAATTAGTCGTGTATTACACACGACTCAAACGTAGGTCCCGACAATCATTGTCAACCTTTTTGAGATTCACTGATATCTACTCTGTTCCCTGTGTCAATTTATCCGAATGAGAATCACTGATATCTACTCTGTTCCCTGTGTCAATTTATCCGAATGAGAATCACTGATACCTACTCTGTTCCCTGTGTCAATTTATCCGAATGAGAATCACTGATACCTACTCTGTTCCCTGTGTCAATTTATCCGAATGAGAATCACTGATACCTACTCTGTTCCCTGTGTCAATTTATCCGAATGAGAATCACTGATACCTACTCTGTTCCCTGTGTCAATTTATCCGAATGAGAATCACTGATATCTACTCTGTTCCCTGTGTCAATTTATCCGAATGAGAATCACTGATACCTACTCTGTTCCCTGTGTCAATTTATCCGAATGAGAATCACTGATACCTACTCTGTTCCCTGTGTCAATTTATCCGAATGAGAATCACTGATACCTACTCTGTTCCCTGTGTCAATTTATCCGAATGAGATTCACTGATACCTACTCTGTTCCCTGTGTCAATTTATCCGAATGAGAATCACTGATACCTACTCTGTTCCCTATGTCAATTTATCCGAATGAGATTCACTGATACCTACTCTGTTCCCTGTGTCAATTTATCCGAATGAGATTCACTGATACCTACTCTGTTCCCTGTGTCAATTTATCCGAATGAGATTCACTGATACCTACTCTGTTCCCTGTGTCAATTTATCCGAATGAGATTCACTGATACCTACTCTGTTCCCTGTGTCAATTTATCCGAATGAGAATCACTGATACCTACTCTGTTCCCTGTGTCAATTTATCCGAATGAGAATCACTGATATCTACTCTGTTCCCTGTGTCAATTTATCCGAATGAGAATCACTGATACCTACTCTGTTCCCTGTGTCAATTTATCCGAATGAGAATCACTGATATCTACTCTGTTCCCTGTGTCAATTTATCCGAATGAGAATCACTGATATCTACTCTGTTCCCTGTGTCAATTTATCCGAATGAGAATCACTGATATCTACTCTGTTCCCTGTGTCAATTTATCCGAATGAGAATCACTGATACCTACTCTGTTCCCTGTGTCAATTTATCCGAATGAGAATCACTGATACCTACTCTGTTCCTGTGTCAATTTATCCGAATGAGAATCACTGATACCTACTCTGTTCCTGTGTCAATTTATCCGAATGAGAATCACTGATATCTACTCATATGAAATATTCATATTATGTGAGGACCCCTGTTTTCAGGGTCTCCCGTAGAAGTTAAACTAACTGCAGTGTCACCAGGCAGTGTCACCAGGCAGTGTCACCAGGCAGTGTCACCAGGCAGTGTCACCAGGCAGTGTCAGTGCCCTGGGATAGACAGTTACCATGACAGGGGAACCATCTCTCTCCCTGCCTGGGCATGGTAAGCTTGGAGAGAACACATTCCTCCAGAGTCTCTGCTGCTTAGATGACGTCTCACTCTGTCCATGAACAAACTGTCCTAGAGTTAGTTTATATCTGTTAACTATTCTAGAGTTTCAATTCACAGACTCTACTAGAGCTAGTTAATATCCGTTAACTATTCTAGAGTTTCAATTCACAGACTCTACTAGAGTTAGTTTCTGTTCCATAGTTCATGTCTGTTCACAAACAAGCTGTCCCAGAGTTGGCTCTCCTGGTTCGGAGAGGAAAGCCCACACCAGTAAAAACTATTAGTAGGATGTTGTAACTAACAAGTGTTGAGAAAAGTAGTTAAACATCAGTGATGATCCCACTGGCTCACTGACCTCTTCTGTTCCTGTTAAAAAGACACGGTTTATGAACTTACCGTTCACCAGACCTCTCAGAATCCTTTCTCCTCTCCTCAGTCCTTTCCTCTGTCCTTAGTCCTCTCCTCTGCCCTTAGTCCTCTCCCTCTGCCCTTAGTCCTCTCCTCTGCCCTTAGTCCTCTCCTCTGCCCTTAGTCCTTTCCTCTGCCCTTAGTCCTCTCCTCTGCGCTTAGTCCTCTCCTCTGCGCTTAGTCCTCTCCTCTGCGCTTAGTCCTCTCCTCTGCCCTTAGTCCCCTCCTCTGCCCTTAGTCCTCTCCTCTGCCCTTAGTCCTCTCCTCTGCCCTTAGTCCTCTCCTTAGTCCTCTCCCCTTAGTCCTCTCCTCTGCCCTTAGTCCTCTCCTCTGCCCTTAGTCCTCTCCTCTGCCCTTAGTCCTATCCTCTGCCCTTAGTCCTATCCTCTGCCCTTAGTCCTATCCTCTGCCCTTAGTCCTATCCTCTGCCCTTAGTCCTATCCTCTGCCCTTAGTCCTATCCTCTGCCCTTAGTCCTATCCTCTGCCCTTAGTCCTATCCTCTGCCCTTAGTCTTATCCTCTGCCCTTAGTCCTATCCTCTGCCCTTAGACAGTAGTGAGGGAGTGAGGGAGCGCGGAAGAGAGATAAAGGGAGGGATGAAAGAGAGAGGACTGACCCGGCCTCCTTTCTAACAGTCCCTGTGCTGTTATGCGTCACCGTGACTACCCGGATTCAGTTTATGTTTATTACTATGCACTGGTCTCCACAGGGAGAAAGAGGAGACCGTGTGGACTGGATCTGTTGCCCACAGCCAGAGAACAACTGTATAAGAAATAAAAAAAAACAGTACAAAACAAGAAACAGGAAAAGGGTACAGACATTAGAAACAGAGTCAATAATACTCTGTTGGAAAGAACCAAGAGGAAGTGACAGATATATAGGGAGGTAATCAGGAAGGGGATGGATGTCCAGGTGAGTTAATGAGGAGTGGGTGTGAGTAAAGATGGTGGAAGGTGTGCGTAATAATGAGTAAACTGGCAACGTCGAGCACCGGAAGGGGAGCAGGAGTAGACGTGAAGAATCTTAAAAATAAAATATATTGATGATGATGATGATTCCATGTGTGTTATTTCATAGTGTTGATGTCTTCAATATTATTCTACAATGTAGAAAATAGTAAAAATAAAGAAAAACCCTGGAATGAGTAGGTGTGTCTAAACTTTTGACTGGTACTGTATATAAACAGTGCATTCGGAAAATATTCAGACCCCTTCACTTTTTCCACATTTTGTTACGTTACACAGCCTTATTCCAAAATGTATTAAGTTTATGTTCTTCCTCATCAATCTACACACAATACCCAGTAATGACGAAGTGAAAACTTAAAAAAATATTGCAAATGTATTACAATTAAAAAAACAGAAATAACTTATTGACATAAGTATTCAGACCCTTTGCTATGAGACTCGAAATTGAGCTCAGGTGCATCCTGTTTCCTTTGATCATCCTTGAGATGTTTCTACAACTTGATTGGATTCCACCTGTGGTAAATTGAATTGATTGGACATGGTTTGGAAAGGCACACACCTGTCTATATAAGGTCCCACAGTTTACAGTGCATGTCAGAGAAAAAAACAGGCCATGAGGTTGAAGGAATTCTCTGTAGAATTCTAAACTCAGGATTGAAGGAATTGTCCAAAGAGCTATGAGACAGAATGTTATCGAGGCACATATCTGGGGAAGGGTACCAAAACATGTCAACAGCATTGAAGGTCCCCAAGAACACAGTGACCTTCATCATTCTTAAATGGAAGTAGTTTGGAACCACAAAGACTTCCTAGAGCTGGCCGCCCGGCCAAACTGAGCAATCTGGGGAGAAGGGCCTTGGTCAGGAAGGTGACCAACAACCCGATGGCCACTCTGACAGAGTTCCTCTGTTTAGATGGGAGAACCTTTCGGAAGGACAACAGTCTCTGCAGCACTCTACCAATCAGGCATTTCTGATAGGGTAGCCAGACGGAAGCAACTCCTCAGCAAAAAGCACATGACAGCCCACTTGTAGTATGCCAAAAGGCACCGAAAAGACTCTGACTCATGAGAAACGAGATTCAAAATATGTCAGTTTAAGGGACGCACTGACGTTTACAGAATAGTTACCTGGAGGAAAATATGGGAGGGGCTTTTCCCATTTCAGTCAAGGGGATGGTTTTGTATTAAAAAAAAAAAAATCTAGTCCAGGGAAGGGTCATGTAATTTGTAATTGATTAAATATTTCTCAGTGTTTTAGAATTAGTTGCTTATTGGGCTACATATCGATGTGTGCCCAATGCTGTCCCTCATCTCTGATGATATCAATTGCGCTTATAGGATATTTAGTGTGGCCTCAATCAAATGATCCATAGGCTATAGCCTACGAAGTGCATGCTCAGAGAAGCACAGAGCAAAGTTATATTTCTCAGACAGATGCAGGGATTTCATTTAAAACTAGGCTGCATTACACACTACAATGGGGAATCCCAACCCTGAGTCCCAGCCTGCTCTGCTCTTACTGATCCAAAACGTTTTCATGTGCTGCCTAACCAATGACTGTGCTGCCTAACCAATGGCTGTGCTGCCTAACCAATGGCTGTGCTGCCTAACCAATGCCTAACCAATGGCTGTGCTGTGCTGCCTACCAATGGCTGTGCTGCCTAACCAATGGCTGTGCTGCCTAACCAATGGCTGTGCTGCCTAACCAATGGCTGTGCTGCTAACCAATAACCAATGGCTGTGGCTGTGCTGCTAACCAATGGCTGTGCTGCCTAACCAATGGCTGTGCTGCCTAACCAATGGCTGTGCTGCCTAACCAATGGCTGTGCTGCCTAACCAATGGCTGTGCTGCCTAACCAATGGCTGTGCTGCCTAACCAATGGCTGTGCTGCCTAACCAATGACTGTGCTGCCTAACCAATGGCTGTGCTGCCTAACCAATGGCTGTGCTGCCTAACCAATGGCTGTGCTGCCTAACCAATGGCTGTGCTGCCTAACCAATGGCTGTGCTGCCTAACCAATGGCTGTGCTGCCTAACCAATGGCTGTGCTGCCTAACCAATGGCTGTGCTGCTAACCAATGGCTGTGCTGCCTAACCAATGGCTGTGCTGCCTAACCAATGGCTGTGCTGCCTAACCAATGACTGTGCTGCCTAACCAATGGCTGTGCTGCCTAACCAATGGCTGTGCTGCCTAACCAATGGCTGTGCTGCCTAACCAATGGCTGTGCTGCTGGCTAACCAATGGCTGTGCTGTAACCAATGGCTGTGCTGCCTAACCAATGACTGTGCTGCCTAACCAATGGTGGAAGTTCAGGAGGAGCCTAACCAATGTCAACCAATGGTTCTTCAGGCTGTGCTGCTTAATTTTGTGGGGAGAGTCAAAACTTCAGATGGCTGGGTTTAGCCCTAGTCCAAAAATGTTACTACCTTGCGCATGGACTAGCCTAGTGCTTATGTTGTGTTCACTTTGAGAAGAAGAGCACGAAGATGAGAGGAAGGACCACAGGTCAACTTTGATAGCTTGCAGTATATATCATAATTAAATCTATTAAAAACGATAGAGTTGAAGTCTGGAGTTTACATACACTTAGGTTGGAGTCATTAAAACTTGTTTTTCAACCACTCCACAAATTTCTTGTTAACAAACTATAGTTTTGGCAAGTCGGTTAGGACATCTTCTTTGTGCATGACACAAGCAATTTTTCCAACAATTGTTTACAGCTAGATTATTTCACTTACAATTCACTGTATCACAATTCCAGTGGGTCAGAAGTTTACATACACTAAATTGACTGTGCCTTTAAACAGCTTGGAAAATTCCAGAAAATGATGTCATGGCTTTAGAAGCTTCTGATAGGCTAATTAACAACATTTGAGTCAATTGGAGGTGTACCTGTGGGTGTATTTCAAGGCCTACCTTCCAACTCAGTGCCTCTTTGCTTGGCATCATGGGAAAATCAAAAGAAATCAGCCAAGACCTCAGAAAAAAAGATTGTAGACCACAAGTCTGGTTCATCCTTGGGAGCAATTTCCAAACGCCTGAAGGTACCACGTTCATCTGTACAAACAATAGTACGCAAGTCTAAACACCATGGGATCAAGCAGCCGTCATACCGCTCAGGAAGGAGACACGTTCTGTCTCCTAGAGATGGACGTACTTTGGTGCGAGAAGTGTAATTCAATCCCAGAACAACAGCAAAGGACCCTGTGAAGATGCTGGAGGAAACAGGTACAAAAGTATCTATATCCACAGTAAAATGAGTCCCCTATATCGACAACCTGAAAGGCCGCTCAGCAAGGAAGAAGCCACTGCTCCAAAACAGACATAAAAAAGCCAGACTACAGTTTGCAACTGCACATGGGGGCAAAGATTGTACTTTTTGCAGACATTTCCTCTCGTCTGATGAAACAAAAATGTAACTGTTTGACAATAATGACCATTGTTATGTTTGGAGGAAAAAGGGGATGCTTGCAAGCCGAAGAACACCATCCGAACCGTGAAGCACGGGGGTGGCAGCATCATGTTGTGGGGGAGCTTTTCTGCAGGAGGGACTGGTGCCCTTCTCAAAATAGACGGCATCATGAGGCAGGAAAATGATGTGGATATATTGAAGCAACATCTAAGACATCAGTCGGGAAGTTAAAGCTTGGTCGCACATGGGTCTTCCAGATGGACAATGACCCCAAGCATACCTCCAAAGTTGTAGCAAAATGGCTTAAGGACAACAAAGTCAAGGTATTGGAGTGGCCATCACAAAGCCCTGACCTCAATCCTATAGAAAATGTGTTGGCAGAACTGAAAAAGCATGTGCGAGCAACGAGGCCTACGAACCTGTAACGGCATTCCTACTCTTCTGAGGAGGAGAAGCGAGAAGGATCAGAGGACCAATGCGCAGCGTGGTAAGTGTCCATAATGTTTATTTAAAGACAAACTGAACACTACAAAACAATAAACGTGAAACGAATGAAACCGAAACAGTACCGTGTGGCGACAAACACTCACACGGAAACAAACACCCACAACTCAAAAGTGAAACCCAGGCTACCTAAGTATGATTCTTAATACCCCAACATAGAAAAACACACATAGACTGCCCACCCCAAATCACGCCCTGACCATACTAAATAAAGACAAAACAAAGGAAATAAAGGTCAGAACGTGACAGAACCTGACTCAGTTACACCAAACAGGAAGTGGAAATTCTGGGGCTGGTCGAATTTCAAGTCATCGCCTATTCACATCCAAACAAGATATGGGTCTGTTCGCACTTCCTACGCCTTCCACTAGATGTCAACAGTCAGTAGAATGTGGAATGAAGCCTCTGGGCTCCCGAGTGGCGCAGAGGTCTGAGGCACTGCGTCGCAGTGCTGGGGGCGTCAATACAGGCAACTGGTTCGAATCCAGGCTGTATCACAACCCGGCCGTGATTGGGAGTCCCGCGGCGCACAGCTGGCCCAGCATCGTCCGGGTTTGGCCGGTGTAGGCCGTCATTGTCATTAAGAATTTGTTCTTAGCTGACTTGCCTAGTAAAATAAAATCAGAAAGGGTTAGATCAGCTTGGTGGGGGATGACAGTAACCATACTCTCTCTCACCCACAGAGGGGTGGAGGGAGCTGCTGTATGGTCGTTGTAAATTACGGAAGAAGAGGACTTTTTTCCCCTCCTCCGGTATTAACCGAAGGAATGTCTTCGCTAACAGACAGTCTTCCCGCCGAAACTCTTAACAGTTTCTGAAGAGAATACTTGATCAATATTTCAAACAGAAGAACGTGGGGAATGGTCAGAGATGATCTATAGACATTATCACGTTGTTATTTAATTTGATGTCATTATTAAAAAGGTTATAAAGAAAATACTGTAACCTGAGAAGTATTTATATTACATGTATGAAGTTTCCTTAACGTTGTGTATGAAATATGAACAACTATGAAAGTATTTTTGTTAAAGATAAGAATGAGATTTTAGGAGGCATTTAGATCATCTATTTCCTAATAAACTGTGCATACTAAGTAGCCACGCCCATGAGTGAGGTCAGAGAGCGTGTCAGCCTGACGGAACCGCCTCTTTTGAAAGATCAGTATAAAATGTTTATTACGTTACGGTTACTACGTTACGGTTACTACGTTACGGTTACTACGTTAGGTTACGGTTACTACGTTAGGGTTACTACGTTAGGGTTACTTTTACGGTTACGGTTATTACGTTACGGTTACTACATTACGGTTACGGTTATTACGTTACGGTTATTACGTTACGGTTACGGTTATTACGTTACGGTTACTACATTACGGTTATTATGTTACGGTTACTATGTTACGGTTACTATGTTACGGTTATTACGCGTAATAATGTCGGCAGTTGGTGCAAAGGATTGTTACCTACTGTATAACCAGGATTGCCATTGCATTACACTACATTTTTGTCAAGTAATTATTATTTTAACAAACAATTAATGTTGTGATTATTGTGATTCCTCCTATATTGTCCGTAACCCCCGTAACCTCGTAGATATTTACAAAAAAGGGACAAACAAGACAAACTATCGCTAAACTTTTTCAGAGGTCTGATTTTCTCCATGTAATTATTATAAATAATTATAAACAACATTTATATTATAAATAATTATAAACAACATTTACTCCCATCTGATCTGCGGCAGGAAGTGGCCGGGCTAAAGCGCTGTTTGTCAGACCAGGAGACGTCCCGAAAATCTGTCCTCTCACGAAAACGTCTGTAGCGTCTGAATAGTACAGATGTCATACTGCAGTATTTATTATATTAATTTAATAGTACAGATGTCATACTGCAGTATTTATTATATTAATTTAATAGTACAGATGTCATACTGCATTACATCTCACTCCTCTCCTCTTCTCTTCTCTTCTCTTCCATTCTCCTCTCCTCTCTTCTCTTCTCTTCCATTCTCCTCTCCTCTCCTCTCCTCTCCTCTCCTCTCCTCTCCTCTCCTCTCCTCTCCTCCTCCCTCTCCTCTCCTCTCTCCTCCTCTCTCTCCTCTCCTCTCTCCTCTCCTCTCCTCTCTCTCCTCAAGGCTATTCGCTAAAAGAAGTGACAATAACTCTCATTACATTTTGTTCTTGGAGCACCATGTTGAAACACAGTGTCCAGAACTGGAAACACACACACACACACACACACACACACACACACACACACACACACACACACACACACACACACACACACACACCTGTGGGGCTCAACTGAACTGTGAAACTCCTCAGCTCAGCACAGCAAGGACAACAGCCAACACACTCATCAATGACTGTCAGAGTTACTATAGTTACGTTAATCCCACGCCTGGACTCTGCAGACATGTAGAGGAATCTGACTGAATCTGAATCCCTGACCTTGGAGGGAGAAGCACCCACACAATTCAATTCAATTCAATTCAAGGGCTTTATTGGCATGGGAAACATGTGTTAACATTGCCAAAGTAAGTGAGGTAGATAATATATAAAGTGAAAATATAAAGTGAAATAAACAATAAAAATGAACAGTAAACATTACAAATACAGAGGTTTCAAAACAATAATGACATTACAAATGTCATATCATGTATATATAGAGTGTTTTAACAATGTACAAATGGTAAAGGACACAAGATAAAATAAATAAGCATAAATATGGGTTGTATTTACAATGGTGTTTGTTCTTCACTGGTTGCCCTTTTCTCATGGCAACAGGTCACAAATCTTGCTGTTGTGATGCACACTGTGGAATTTCACCCAGTAGATATGGGAGTTTTTCAAAATTGGATTTGTTTTTGAATTCTTTGTGGATCTGTGTAATCTGAGGGAAATATGTCTCTCTAAAATGGTCATACATTGGGCAGGAGGTTAGGAAGTGCAGCTCAGTTTCCACCTCATTTTGTGGGCAGTGAGCACATAGCCTTTCTTCTCTTGAGACACGTCTGCCAACGGCGGCCTTTTTCAATAGCAAGGCTATGCTCACTGAGTCTGTACATAGTCAAAGCTTTCCTTAATTTTGGGTCAGTCACAGTGGTCAGGTATTCTGCCGCTGTGTACTCTCTGTGTAGGGCCAAATAGCATTCTAGTTTGCTCTGTTTTTTTGTTAATTCTTTCCAATGTGTCAAGTAATTATCTTTTTGTTTTCTCATGATTTGGTTGGGTCTAATTGTGCTGTTGTCCTGGGGCTCTGTAGGGTGTGTTTGTGTTTGTGAACAGAGCCCCAGGACTAGCTTGCTTAGGGGACTCTTCTCCAGGTTCATCTCTCTGTAGGTGATGGCTTTGTTATGGAAGGTTTGGGAATCGCTTCCTTTTAGGTGGTTATAGAATTCTCTCTCTCAACCTACCTATCTCTCTCTCTACCTCTCTCTCTCTCTCTCTCTCTCTCTCCTACCTCTCTCTCTCTCTCTCTCTCTACCTCTCTCTCTCTCTCTCCTACCTCTCTCTCTCTCTCTCCTACCTCTCTCTCTCTCTCTCTCTCTCCTACCTCTCTCTCTCTCTCTCCTACCTCTCTCTCTCTCTCTCTCCTACCTCTCTCTCTCTCCTCTCTCTCTCTCTCCTACCTCTCTCTCTCCTACCTCTCTCTCTGTCTCTCCTACCTCTCTCTCTCTCCTACCCCTCTCTCTCTCTCTCTCTCTCCTACCCCTCTCTCTCTCTCTCTCCTCTCTCTCTCTCCTCCTCTCTCTCTCTCTCTCTCTCTACCTCTCTCTCTCTCCTACCTCTCTCTCTCCTACCTCTCTCTCTCTATCTCTCTCTCTCTCTCTCTCCTACCTCTCCCTCTCTCTCTCTACCTCTCTCTCTCTCTCTCTCTACCTCTCTCTCTCTCTCTTTACCTCTCTTCCTCTCTCTCTCTCTTTACCTCTCTCTCTCTCAACCTCCCTCTCTCTCTACCTCTCTCTCTACCTCTCTCTCTCTCTCAATTCAATTCAATTCAAGGGCTTTATCATCTCTCTCTCTCTCTCTACCTCTCTTCTCTCTCTCTACCTCTCTCTCTCTCTCTCTCTCTCTCTCTCAATTCAATTCAATTCAATTCAAGGGCTTTACTCTACCTTTTCTCATTCTACCTCATCTTCACCTCTTTAGCTGTTAGTCATCTATCATCCCTCATCTTTACCTGTTAGCTCATTATCATCCTTCCGTACACACACATTATCATCCCTCCTCTTCACCTGTTTGTTATTATCATCCCTCGTATTTACCTGTTAGTCATTATCATCCCGGCTCTTTACCTTTTAGTCATTATCATCCTTCATCTTTAGCTGTTAGTCATTATCATCCCTCATCTTTACCTGTTAGTCATTATCATCCCTCATATTTACATGTTAGTCATTATCATCCCTCATATTTACCTGTTAGTCATTATCATCCCTCATATTTACCTGTTAGTCATTATCATCCCTCATATTTACCTGTTAGTCATTATCATCCCTCATCTGTACCTGTTAGTCATTATCATCCCAGCTATTTACCTGTTAGTCATTATCATCCCTCATCTTTACCTGTTAGTCATTATCATCCATCATCTTTACCTGTTAGTCATTATCATCCCTCATCTTTACCTGTTAGTCATTATCGCCCCTAATCTTTACATGTTAGTCTTTATCATCCCTCATCTTTACCTGTTAGTCATTATCATCCCTCCTCTTTACATGTTAGTCATTATCATCCCTCATCTTTACCTGTTAGTCATTATCATCCCTCATCTTTACCTGTTAGTCATTATCATCCCTCCTCTTTACCTGTTAGTCATTATCATCCCTCATCTTTACCTGTTAGTCATTATCATCCCTCCTCTTTACCTGTTAGTCATTATCATCCCTCATCTTTACCTGTTAGTCATTATCATCCCTCATCTTTACCTGTTAGTTATTATCATCCCTCCTCTTCACATGTTAGTCATTATCATCCCTCCTCTTCACATGTTAGTCATTATCATCCCTCCTCTTTATCTGTTAGTCATTATCATCCCTCCTCTTTACCTGTTAGTCATTATCATCCCTCATCTTTACCTGTTAGTCATTATCATCCCTCATCTTTACCTGTTAGTCATTATCATCCCTCATCTTTACCTGTTAGTCATTATCATCCCCCATCTTTACACATTAGTCATTATCATCCCTCATCTTTACACGTTAGTCATTATCATCCCTCATCTTTACCTGTTAGTCATTATCATCCCTAATATTTACCTGTTAGTCATTATCATCCCTCATCTTTACCTGTTAGTCATTATCATCCCTCATCTTTACCTGTTAGTCATTATCATCCCTCCTCTTTATCTGTTAGTCATTATCATCCCTCCTCTTTACCTGTTAGTCATTATCGCTCCCCATCTTTACCTGTTAGTCATTATCATCCCTCATCTTTACATGTTAGTCATTATCATCCCTCCTCTTTACCTGTTAGTCATTATCATCCCCCATCTTTACCTGTTAGTCATTATCATCCCTCATCTTTACCTGTTAGTCATTATCATCCCTCATCTTTACCTGTTAGTCATTATCATCCCTCATCTTTACCTGTTAGTCATTATCATCCCTCATCTTTACCTGTTAGTCATTATCGTCCCTCATCTTTACCTGTTAGTCTTATCATCCCTCATATTTACCTGTTAGTCATTATCATCCCTCATCTTTACCTGTTAGTCATTATCATCCCTCATCTTTACCTGTTAGTCATTATCATCCCTCATCTTTACCTGTTAGTCATTATCATCCCTCATCTTTACCTGTTAGTCATTATCATCCCTCATCTTTACCTGTTAGTCATTATCATCCCTCATCTTTACCTGTTAGTCATTATCACCCCCCATCTTTACACGTTAGTCATTATCACCCCCCATCTTTACACGTTTGTCATTATCATCCCTCATCTTTACACGTTAGTCATTATCATCCCTCCTCTTTACCTGTTAGTCATTATCATCCCCCATCTTTACCTGTTAGTCATTATCATCCCTCATCTTTACCTGTTAGTCATTATCATCCCGGCTCTTTTCTGGATTTTAATAATTAGTGTGAATCCTTTATTATTTGCTGGATGTTTTTAGTGTTTGTCTCATGTTGTGAATTCTTGGTTGGTGAGCTGGACCCCAGACCTCACAACCATAAAGAGTTAAGGCTTATATAACTGATTCAGTATTTTTAGCCAGATCCTGATTCGGGATGTCAAATGTTATAATGTTATAATTATTTTGATGGTATAGAAAGCCCTTGTCGCCTCTCAGATCATTTAGAGCTTTGTGGAATTTACCTGTTTACCTGTGGTGCTGATGTTCTGGCCGAGCTAGCTATATTTTTTGTGTGCTCTAGAGCAACGGTGTCTAGGTGGTCCTTTG
>NC_056459.1:35445777-35460777 GCF_018296145.1 Oncorhynchus tshawytscha
CTCTCCGTCACGGATGCCATGGTTGCCCTTAGTTTGAAGATGTAATCCGTAGACAGGTGTTTTCTCCATCTCCTAAACTATCATTCTCTAATTCCACTGATTTCACAACTCGGTCCTCCAGAAAGTGAAGAGCCACACTTATGCAGTTCTACTAAGCGATATATTTGAAATAAAAGCCTTGTTAGGACAGGATTACCAACACACACTGACCAGCTCAAATAGACAGAAGTGTGCTACATGGCAGACCAATCCAAACTCATCTCTCGGCATGTCCAGCCCACTCATTATCTCAACCAATCATGGCTAGCGGGAAGGTCGCTGCTTTTTCTGTGGCTAAACCATCTAGGCTCGTAATTTAATAATTGTATTTGTATTTATAGATGCATATAAGTTTGTTATCAAATCAAAATCCAATGAATTTTTATTTGTCACATACACATGCTACAAAAAAAAGGCACATGATAGTTATTAAGGCACATGTTCCAGAATGCATTTCTGGCATAAAAACGCATAATAATAAAAAAAAAAAGTTAGAATAGAACATAATAGATTACAATATAATAGAACAGAATATAATATAGTAGAGTAAAATATAATAGAATAGAATAGAGTAGAATATAATATTGTCGTGACGTGACTAATGAAATCCTACTTTTTACTGGAATTCTCACTTCTGAGTAACATAGGATCCCCTTCAGCAAGGAAACGGTTTTACTAATAACGTCTTATGTTCAAACCCGTTCGGCAACATTTTTGGTTTACCGGGACATGCGGAAACACGGGAAATATCTTCATCTACTTTACCGAAACACGAGAGATGGAGAGATAGCTACTCGCTTTGGTTAAGCTAATATATCTACTCAAATTTTTCTAATTGGCCAGCCCATATGTCTGGCTCAAGAAATTAATAATGACTGACTCTACTCGCTCCTGAAGCGTGAGAGACAGAAATAGTACGCTTGGCCCAATTCCCTTTTCTCAAATTTCTATAAATGGCTGGATCTTGTACTAGCACTAGAAATTTTAATAACTAACCCTACACCGACTATGTCAGAAAAACAACACAGATACAACCTCCATATCTTGTTCAAATGGCAACACACACATCCACAATTCCTGTCTATAGCACTCATGGTTTACAACATAATCTGGGTGTATAATGTAATCTGCTTTTCAATTTCATATAGCCTGTATCCAACATGAAGGGCTCATTCGATCTTATATTCCTCACAGGGGGCACCAATATGCCATGACGTAACAATCATTAACTAGGACGGGGGTTCCGCTAACAGCCAATGAAATTGCAGGGCGCCAAACAAAATCAACAGAAATCTCATAAATCAAATTTCTCAAACATACAAGTATTTTACACTATTTTAAAGATACAATTCTCATTAATCCAGCCACAGTGTCTGATTTCAAAAATGCTTTATGGCGAAAGCTCCACAAACGATTATGTTAAGTCACCACCAAGCCACAGAAAACCCAGCCATTTTTCCAGCCAAAGAGAGTCACAAAAAGCAGAAAGAGAATTCCATTCTCTGTAGAAAAGCAATGGAACGCTCTCATCTGAAATGCGCGTGACTGAGAATGAGACTGCTGGCAGACCCCTTAGTCAAACAGCTCCCATCAGGCCCCCCTTCACAGTAGAAGCCTGAAACAACGTTCTAAAAATGGTTGACATCTAGTGGAAGCCTTAGGAAGTGCATCTTGACCCATATCCCACTGTGAATTCGATAGGGGCTGAGTTCAAAAACTACAAACCTCAGATTTCCCACTTCCTGTTTTGATTTTTTCCCAGGTTTTTGCCTGCCATATGAGTTCTGTTATACTCACAGACATCATTCAAATGGTTTTAGAAACTTCAGAGTGTTTCCTAACTTAACTTCTTGATGCACCCATCCCGTTAGCGGGATAATTTTCGTCAACATCCCCTGAATTGCAGAGCTCCAAATTCAAATTAAATTACTAAAAATATTTAATTTTCAGGAAATCACAAGTGCAATATAGCAAAACACAGTTTAGCTTGTTGTTAATCCACCTGGCGTGTCAGATTTCAAAAAGCTTTTCGGCCAAAGCATACTAAGCGTTTATGTAAGGACATCTCTCTCAGAGACAAAACATTACAAACAGCTAGCAGCAAAGTAGATTGGTCACGAAAGTCAGAAAGTCATGAATCGCTTACCGTTGATGATCTTCAAATGTTTGCACTCATGAGACTCCCAGTTACACAATAAATGTTCCTTTTGTTCCATAAAGATTATTTTTATATCCAAAATACCTCCATTTGGTTGGTGCGTTGTGTTCAGAAATCCACAGGCTCGAGCAGTCACGACCGAGCAGACGAAAATTCCAAATAGTATCTGTAAAATTCATAGAAACATGTCAAACATTTTTTATAATCAATCCTCAGGTTGTTTTTACAATATAGAATCAATAATATTTCAACTGGACTGTACCTTCTTCAATAGGAGAGAGAGAGAAAATGTCTGCTCCAAGCTGTTGCGCATTCAAAACGCTGCTGGCACCCAGCCATACAATGACACGATGTGATCTTTCTCGCTCATTTTTCAAAATAAAAGCCTGAAACTATGTCTAAAGACTGTTCACAGATTGTGGAAGCCATATGAAAAGGAATCTGGTTGATATCCCTTTAAATGGAGTGAAGGCACACAATGGAACAGAGAGCTTTCAGGAAAAACAGCACTTCCGGGTTGGATTTTCCTCAGATTTTCGCCTGCAATATCAGTTCTGTTGTACTCACAGACAATATTTTGACAGTTTTGGAAACTTTAGAGTATTTTCTATCCGAATCTGACAATTATATGCATATTCTAGACCTGAGAAATAGGCAGTTTCATTTGGGAACGTTTTTCATCCAAACATCAAAATACTGCCCCCTACACTCAACAGGTTAATTATTATTATTACCTCATATCAGTCTCATTCTGAACATCGTTGACTTCAAATCTGCACAAATCCTACTCTGCATGATGATTCAGCAATATACACATTGGCTTAATTATTTATTTACTAACTAACTAAATAATCAGAATTACTTAAACACACACAGGATAGATTATACATTGATTACTAACATGATGCAATGAAAAGTCCCTAGTGGACTAACCTGATATGACGGCTTGGTACACAATGAAAAGGGAGTGGCATGTAAGGAGAGGGGAGAGACAGAGAGAGTCAATTTATCGTTCATACAGTTGGAAAACTATGCTGATGGGAATGTGAATACTTTGCACATGAATGACTGCTCATTAAAAAATAATTGCAATGTATATATATTTACGCTTGTATATCTTTGTCATCTCTCTCTGTTGAAATTGCCCGGTCCATCTATGGAGAGTAAGTTCGACAGCAAGTCTCTGGTTGTGTAAATCTCTGGTTGTCCACCAGAGGTCACCATGTCCTTTGTAATCGTAGCTTCTTGGTCTTGGAGTATCTGTTAGAACGGATCCTCCAGAATGTGCACCATGTGGTTTGTTAGAATAGTTCCTTTATAAGTATCTATGGTAGTGAAGTTAAATTGTTCTTCGTCTCTTGTCTTCGGTCAAGTTTGATATAGTCTTTGCCTTCACTCGTCGAGAGTCTGAGGGTCTTACCATTTTCTGGTCTTGTAGTTTTTAAACCATTTGTCCCATTCAGCTTGAGCAGTACATTGGCTGGTCTCAATGGTTGATTATTCAGGGTACAGATTGAAACACTACACACCGGTAGGAACCTGGCATGTTTTGGTCTAATGTAAATTTCGTTAAGAGTCCTTTTATAAGCACTCTGAAAAAGGGGCGTTCCATCCTTTGGCATTATGTCTGTGCTCATGTAGGTGTGGTTACTGACTAGGTAAAACTTTACATGAAAACAATTATCTAATTTAGATAGATAAAATCACATTTCATCTTATCGTAAATAGTTTAATCATATAAGTTTTACAACATTTAGATGTAACTCTGACATATACATTGTGAAAGCTCTTAAAGTTACAATGTTTCCATTATGATGTCACCAAACAATAAATGATCTGACATGATTGTTCTTTAAGTCTCACTGAGCATTTCCCACATTCTTTGTGTTAGGAATATTTTTCATTATCCACATTTGGATGTTGCAGTTTTGGCAGGAAGAATCTCCTTGTAACAAAAGGGTTCTTTCCCTTCAATACTGTATGGTCAGGGAGTGACCATTTTTGCAAGGTATTTGCAAAACTCATAAAACTGGCCATGCAGTATTAGATTAGAAAATGATATAATAGAACAGAATATAATATAACAGAGTAGAAAATAAAAAAACATAATATTATAGAATAGAACAGACCATACAGGAATAGAGTAGAATATAAAAAAGCATGATATTAGAGAATAGAACAGAATATAATAGAGTAGAATATAAAAAAACACAATAATATAGAATATAACAGAAAATAATAGAATAGAATATAAAACACATAATATTGTAGAATAGAACAGACCATAATAGAATGGAGTAGAATATAAAAAAACATGATATTATAGAATAGAACAGAATATAATAGAATATAATAGAACAAAATATAATATAATAGAGTAGAATATAATAGAGTAGAATATAATAGAATAGAGTAGAATATAATATAATAGAATAGAATAGAATACAGCAGAATATAATAGAACAGAAAATAATAGAATACAATAGAACATAATATAATAGAACATAATATAATAGAACATAATATAATATAATATAATAGAACAGAACAGAATATATTAGAATATAATAGAACAGAATAAAATAGAATAGAATAGAACAGAATATATCAGAATATAATAGGACAGAATATATTAGAATATAATAGAACAGAATAAAATAGAATAGAATAGAACAGAACAGAATATATTAGAATATAATAGAAAATAATAAAATAGAATAGAACAGAATATATCAGAATATAATAGGACAGAATATATCAGAATATAATAGAACAGAATATAATATAATAGAATATAATAGAATAGAATATAGTAGAATATAATATAACAGAATATAATATAATTGAATAGAATAGAATATAATAGAATAGAATATAATAGAATATAGTAGGATATAATAGAATATAATAGAATATAATAGAATAGAATATAATAGAATATAATAGAATAGAATACAATGGAACAGAATATAATAGAACAGAATATAATAGAACAGAATATATTAGAATAGAAAGGAACAGAATATAATAGAACAGAATATATAAGAATATAATAGAATATAATAGAGTAGAATATAATAGAACAGAATGTAAGAGAATATAAATAATAGAATAGAACAGAATATAATATAATATAATAGAACAGAATATAAAATACTATAATTGAACATAATAGAATAGAATAGAATATAGTAGAATATAATAGAACATAATATAATAGAACATTATATAAAATAAAATAATATAATAGAACATAATATAATATAGTAGAATAGAATATAATAGAACATAATATAATATAATAGAATAGAATATAATAGAATAGAACATAATAGAATATAATATAATAGAATATAATATAATAGAATATAATAGAATAGAATATAATATAATAGAACCTAATATAATATAATAGAATAGAATAGAATATAATAGAACAGAATATAATATAATATAATAGAAAATAATATAATAGAATAGAACATAATATAATATAATATAATATAATATAATATAATAGAATATAATATAATATAATATAATATAATATAATATAATAGAACCTAATATAATATAATAGAACCTAATATAATAGAATAGAATATAATAGAATAGAATATAATATAATATAATAGAACAGAATATAATATAATAGAACAGAATATAATAGAATAGAATAGAACATAATATAATATAATATAATATAACATAATATAATATAATATAATAGAACATAATATAATAGAACATAATATAATATAATAGAACATAATGGAATATAATATAATATAATAGAATAGAACATAATATAATATAATATAATAGAACATAATATAATAGAACATAATATAATATAATATAATAGAACATAATGGAATATAATAGAATAGAATAGAATAGAACATAATATAATATAATAGAACATAATATAATATAATATAATAGAACATAATGGAATATAATATAATATAATAGAACATAATAGAACATAATATAATAGAATATAATAGAACATAATATAATATAATATAATAGAACATAATAGAATATAATAGAACATAATATAATATAATATAATATAATATAATAGAACATAATATAATATAATAGAATTGAATATAATAGAATATAATAGAACATAATATAATATAATATAATAGAACATAATAGAATAGAACATAATATAATATAATAGAATAGAACATAATAGAATAGAATAAAACATAATATAATATAATATAATATAATAGAACAGAATATAATAGAATATAATAGAATATAATAGAGTAGAATATAATAGAACAGAATAGAACATAATATAATATAATAGAACATAATATAATATAATATAATAGAACATAATGGAATATAATATAATATAATAGAACATAATAGAACATAATATAATAGAATATAATAGAACATAATATAATAGAATAGAATAAAACATAATAGAATAGAACATAATATAAAATAATATAATTGAATATAATAGAATATAATAGAACATAATATAATATAATAGAATAGAATAGAATAGAACATAATATAATATAATAGAACATAATATAATAGAACATAATATAATATAATATAATAGAACATAATATAATAGAACAGAATATAATAGAATATAATAGAATATAATAGAATATAATAGAGTAGAATATAATAGAACAGAATGTAAGAGAATATAAATAATAGAATAGAACATAATATAATATAATAGAATAGAATATAATAGAACATAATAGAATAGAACATAATATAATAGAATAGAATAGAATAGAATAGAACATAATAGAATATAATAGAATAGAATATAATAGAATAGAATAGAATAGAACATAATAGAATAGAACATAATATAATATAATATAATATAATATAATATAATATAATATAATATAATAGAACCTAATATAATAGAATAGAATAGAATAGAATAGAATAGAATAGAATAGAATAGAACATAATATAATAGAACATAATAGAATAGAATAGAATAGAAGAGAACATAATATATTAGAATATAATAGAATAGAATATAATAGAACATAATATAATAGAACATAATAAAATAGAATAGAATAGAATAGAACATAATATAATAGAATAGAATAGAATAGAATAGAATAGAATAGAATAGAACATAATATAATAGAACATAATAGAATAGAATAGAATAGAAGAGAACATAATATATTAGAATATAATAGAATAGAATAGAATAGAATAGAATATAATAGAACATAATAGAATAGAACATAATAGAATAGAATATAATATAATAGAATATAATATAATAGAACATAATATAATAGAACATAATATAATAGAATAGAATAAAACATAATAGAATAGAACATAACATAATAGAATAGAATAGAATAGAATAGAACATGATATAATATAATAGAACATAATATAATACAACATAATATAATATAATAGAACATAATGGAATATAATATAATAGAACATAATATAATATATTATAATAGAACATAATATAATATAATAGAACATAATAGAATAGAATAGAATATAATATATAATATAATAGAACATAATATAATATAATATAATAGAACATAATATAATATAATATAATAGAACATAATATAATAGAATATAATATAATAGAACATAATATAATATAATATAATAGAACATAATATAATATAATATAATAGAACATAATATAATAGAACATAATATAATATAATAGAATAGAATAGAACATAATATAATATAATAGAACATAATATAATAGAACATAATATAATATAATATAATAGAACATAATGGAATATAATAGAATAGAATAGAATAGAACATAATATAATATAATAGAACATAATATAATATAATATAATAGAACATAATGAATATAATATAATATAATATAATATAATATAACAGAACATAATATAATAGAATATAATAGAACATAATATAATAGAATATAATATAATATAATAGAACATAATATAATATAATATAATTGAATATAATAGAATATAATAGAACATAATATAATATAATATAATAGAACATAATAGAATAGAACATAATATAATATAATATAATAGAACATAATAGAATAGAACATAATATAATATAATATAATATAATAGAACAGAATATAATAGAATATAATAGAATATAATAGAGTAGAATATAATAGAACAGAATAGAACATAGTATAATATAATAGAACATAATATAATATAATATAATAGAACATAATGGAATATAATATAATATAATAGAACATAATAGAACATAATATAATAGAATATAATAGAACATAATATAATAGAATAGAATAAAACATAATAGAATAGAACATAATATAAAATAATATAATTGAATATAATAGAATATAATAGAACATAATATAATAGAATAGAATAGAACATAATATAATATAATAGAACATAATATAATAGAACATAATATAATATAATATAATAGAACATAATATAATAGAACAGAATATAATAGAATATAATAGAATATAATAGAATATAATAGAGTAGAATATAATAGAACAGAATGTAAGAGAATATAAATAATAGAATAGAACATAATATAATATAATAGAATAGAATATAATAGAACATAATAGAATAGAACATAATAGAATAGAATAGAATAGAATAGAATATAATATAATAGAACATAATATAATAGAACATAATAGAATATAATAGAATAGAATAGAATAGAATAGAATAGAACATAATAGAATAGAACATAATATAATATAATATAATATAATATAATATAATATAATATAATATAATAGAACCTAATATAACATAACAGAACCTAATATAATATAATAGAACATAATAGAACATAATATAATAGAATATAATAGAACATAATATAATAGAATAGAATAAAACATAATAGAATAGAACATAATATAAAATAATATAATTGAATATAATAGAATATAATAGAACATAATATAATAGAATAGAATAGAACATAATATAATATAATAGAACATAATATAATAGAACATAATATAATATAATATAATAGAACATAATATAATAGAACAGAATATAATAGAATATAATAGAATATAATAGAATATAATAGAGTAGAATATAATAGAACAGAATGTAAGAGAATATAAATAATAGAATAGAACATAATATAATATAATAGAATAGAATATAATAGAACATAATAGAATAGAACATAATAGAATAGAATAGAATAGAATATAATATAATAGAACATAATATAATAGAACATAATAGAATATAATAGAATAGAATAGAATAGAATAGAATAGAATAGAACATAATAGAATAGAACATAATATAATATAATATAATATAATATAATATAATATAATATAATATAATAGAACCTAATATAACATAACAGAACCTAATATAATATAATAGAATATAATATAATAGAATAGAATAGAATAGAATATAATAGAACAGAATATAATATAATAGAATAGAACATAATATAATATAATATAATAGAATAGAATAGAATATAATAGAACATAATATAATAGAATATAATAAAATAGAATAGAATAGAATAGAACATAATATAATATAATATAATAGAATAGAATAGAATAGAATAGAATAGAACATAATAGAATAGAATAGAATATAATAGAATAGAATAGAACATAATATAATATAATATAATAGAATAGAATAGAATAGAATATAATAGAACATAACATAACATAATAGAATATAATATAATATAATAGAATAGAATAGAATAGAATAGAACATAATATAATATAATAGAACATAATATAATAGAACATAATATAATATAATAGAACATAATGGAATATAATATAATATAATATAATATAATAGAACATAATATAATATAATATAATAGAACATAATATAATATAATATAATAGAATAGAATAAAACATAATAGAATAGAACATAATATAATATAATAGAATAGAATAGAACATAATATAATATAATAGAACATAATATAATAGAACATAATATAATATAATAGAACATAATGGAATATAATATAATATAATATAATAGAACATAATATAATATAATATAATAGAACATAATATAATATAATATAATAGAACATAATATAATATAATATAATATAATAGAACATAATATAATATAATATAATAGAACATAATATAATATAATATAATAGAACATAATATAATAGAACATAATATAATATAATAGAATAGAATAGAACATAATATAATATAATAGAACATAATATAATAGAACATAATATAATATAATAGAACATAATAATAGAACATAATATAATATAATATAATAGAATATAATATAATATAATATAATAGAACATATAATAGAACATAATATAATATAATAGAACATAATGGAATATAATATAATATAATAGAACATAATATAATAGAATATAATAGAACATAATATAATAGAATAAAACATAATAGAATAGAACATAATATAATATAATATAATTGAATATAATAGAATATAATAGAACATAATATAATATAATAGAACATACTAGAATAGAACATAATATAATAGAATAGAATAGAACAGAATATAATAGAATATAATAGAGTAGAATATAATAGAACAGAATGTAAGAGAATATAAATAATAGAATAGAACATAATATAATAGAATAGAATATAATAGAACATAATAGAATAGAACATAATATAATAGAATAGAATAGAATATAATAGAACATAATATAATAGAACATAATAGAATATAATAGAATAGAATATAATAGAACAGAATATAATATAATATAATAGAACCTAATATAATATAATATAATAGAACCTAATATAATATAATAGAACCTAATATAATATAATAGAATAGAATATAATATAATATAATAGAACAGAATAGAATATAATATAATATAATAGAATAGAATAGAATAGAATAGAACATAATAGAATAGAACATAATATAATATAATGTAATAGAACCTAATATAATATAATAGAACCTAATATAATATAATAGAATAGAATAGAATAATAGAATATAATAGAATAGAATAGAATAGAATAGAATAGAATAGAATAGAACATAATAGAATAGAACATAATATAATATAATATAATAGAACCTAATATAATATAATAGAACCTAATATAATATAATATAATATAATAGAATATAATATAATATAATATAATATAATATAATAGAACAGAATATAATATAATATAATATAATAGAATAGAATATAATATAATAGAATAGAATAGAATAGAATAGAATAGAATAGAATAGAACATAATAGAATATAATAGAATATAATAGAATATAATAGAACATAATATAATATAATAGAATATAATAGAATAGAATAGAATAGAATAGAATATAATAGAACATAATATAATAGAACATAATAGAATATAACATAATATAATAGAATAGAATAAAACATAATAGAATAGAACATAATATAATATAATAGAATAGAATAGAATAGAACGTAATATAATATAATAGAACATAATATAATAGAACATAATATAATATAATATAATAGAACATAATATAATAGAACATAATATAATATAATATAATAGAACATAATGGAATATAATATAATATAATAGAATAGAATAGAATAGAACATAATATAATATAATATAATATAATAGAACATAATAGAATATAATATAATATAATAGAATAGAATAGAATATAATAGAATAGAATATAATAGAACATAATATAATATAATATAATAGAACATAATATAATATAATAGAACATAATATAATATAATATAATAGAACATAATATAATATAAAATAATAGAACATAATATAATAGAACATAATAGAATAGAATAGAATAGAATATAATAGAATAGAATAGAACATAATAGAATAGAACATAATATAATATAATATAATAGAACCTAATATAATATAATAGAACCTAATATAATAGAATAGAATATAATATAATATAATAGAACAGAATATAATATAATATAATATAATATAATATAATATAATATAATATAATATAATATAATAGAATAGAATAGAATAGAATAGAACATAATATAATATAATAGAATATATTAGAATATAATAGAACATAATATAATATAATATAATAGAATAGAATAGAACATAATATAATAGAATAGAATAGAATATAATAGAACATAATGTAATAGAATAGAATAGAATAGAATAGAATACAATAGAACATAATATAATAGAACATAATAGAATATAACATAATAGAATAGAATAGAATAAAACATAATAGAATAGAACATAATATAATATAATATAATAGAATAGAATAGAACATAATAGAACATAATATAATAGAACATAATAGAACATAATATAATAGAATATAATAGAACATAATATAATAGAATAGAATATAATAGAACATAATAGAATATAATAGAATAGAATATAATAGAACATAATATAATATAATAGAACATAATATCATATAATATAATATAATATAATAGAATAGAATATAATAGACCATAATATAATATAATATAATAGAACATAATAGAACATAATATAATAGAATATAATAGAACATAATATAATAGAATATAATAGAACATAATATAATAGAATAGAATAGAATATAATAGAACATAATAGAATATAATAGAATAGAATATAATAGAACATAATATCATATAATATAATATAATAGAATAGAATATAATAGACCATAATATAATATAATATAATAGAACATAATAGAACATAATATAATAGAATATAATAGAACATAATATAATAGAATATAATAGAACATAATATAATAGAATAGAATAGAATATAATAGAACATAATAGAATATAATAGAATAGAATATAATAGAACATAATAGAATAGAACATAATATAATAGAATAGATTAGAATATAATATAATAGAACATAATAGAACATAATATAATAGAACATAATAGAACATAATATAATAGAATAGAATAGAACATAATATAATAGAATAGAATAGAATATAATAGAACATAATAGAATATAATAGAATAGAATATAATAGAACATAATATAGTATAATATAATAGAACATAATATCATATAATATAATATAATATAATAGAATAGAATATAATAGACCATAATATAATATAATAGAACATAATATAATATAATATAATAGAATAGAATATAATAGAATAGAATATAATAGAACATAATATAATATAATATAATATAATATACTAGAACATAATATAATATAATATAATAGAACATAATAGAACATAATATAATAGAATATAATAGAACATAATATAATAGAATATAATAGAACATAATATAATAGAATAGACTATAATATAATAGAACATAATAGAATATAATAGAATAGAATATAATAGAACATAATAGAATAGAACATAATATAATAGAATAGATTAGAATATAATATAATATAATAGAACATAATATAATAGAACATAATAGAATAGAACATAATATAATAGAATAGATTAGAATATAATATAATATAATAGAACATAATAGAATAGAACATAATATAATAGAATAGATTAGAATATAATATAATATAATATAATAGAACATAATAGAATAGAATAAAACATAATAGAATAGAACATAATATAATATAATATAGTAGAACATAATATAATATAATATAGTAGAACATAATATAATATAGTAGAACATTATATAAAAGAAAAGAACAAAATACAATAGAACATAATATAATAAAATAGAATATAGTAGAACAGAATATAATAGAACAGAACATAGTTGAATGGAGTAGAATATAATATAATAAAGTAGAATTATAACAGAAACTAATATAATACATTTAGTTGACAGTCCTGTTCGGCAATGAAGCTTGCAAACAATGATACACAGTAGTGCAATAAAGCTTATTGGTTTTGAGACTTCTTTCTCATGGCAGGCCACTGTGGTATGTGTTTCAGGATGGTTGTGTTTGAGAGTGAATCCCCTCTCTCTCTTTCCCTCTCTGAGCCTGGACAGCTGGCCAGATGGATCTTTACACAGACAGTGTGTTTTGGCTCAGACCTGTATCCTGGACTCTCTTTTTTTTGTGACAATTTTCAAAGGAGGTTTAAGATGCAAGAGAATGAATGAAGTTGATTTTGCTAAAGGTTGAAACACAACACACCACAAAATTAGATGACATTTTGACCATTTAATAATATAATAAATTATATAGTAAATATAATTATTTACTCATAATGGAAGTAATTAGTAAAGGGTTGAACAAAAAGCCTTACTCACACAGAATGGGTCCCAAGGACTGCAGTTGAGAAGCATTCTGTTTCAGGCAGAAAGAAAGCATCATAATTACCAGACCAGCTGGGACATGTCCAGACCCACGGTCCATTTTGAACTCTGATTGGCTGATAGGGTTGATATACAGCCCACAGTGACCAATAACGTGGTCTGTAACACTGGGAAATCCCCACCCATCATAATGGAGTAGAGATGTAAGTTTCCCTAGAGCTGTGTGAATGTAGGCCGCTTGTACCCTATGCTCTCACTTGTCCCTGACAAGGTGTCCCTGACAAGGTGTCCCTGAGAGTGGGAGGTCAGGCAGGGGTTGACAGAGACAGAGTTTACAGGAGTACCTGGACAGAGACAGATGAAGTTACAGAGGAGTTACAAGGAAAACAGCCATTACCCACTGATGGGACATTACCCTCTGATGGGACGTTACTCTCTGATGGGACATTACCCTCTGAT
>NC_056459.1:35462516-35465016 GCF_018296145.1 Oncorhynchus tshawytscha
AAATCAAATCAAATCAAATCAAATTTTATTTGTCACATACACATGGTTAGCAGATGTTAATGCGAGTGTAGCGAAATGCTTGTGCTTCTAGTTCCGACAATGCAGTAATAACGAACAAGTAATCTAACTAACAATTCCAAAAAAAACTACTGTCTTATACACAGTGTAAGGGGATAAAGAATATGTACATAAGGATATATGAATGAGTGATGGTACAGAGCAGCATAGGCAAGATACAGTAGATGATATCGAGTACAGTATATACATATGAGATAAGTATGTAAACCAAGTGGCATAGTTAAAGTGGCTAGTGATACATGTATTACATAAGGATGCAGTCGATGATATAGAGTACAGTATCAACGTATGCATATGAGATGAACAATGTAGGGTAAGTAACATTATATAAGGTAGCATTGTTTAAAGTGGCTAGTGATATATTTACATCATTTCCCATCAATTCCCATGATTAAAGTGGCTGGAGTAGAGTCAGTGTCATTGACAGTGTGTTGGCAGTAGCCATGAGTGCTTTTTGGTGACAAGCCGGGTTTCTTCAGCCTCCTGAGGTTGAAAGGCGCTGCTGCGCCGCCCTCACGATGCTGTCTGTGTGAGTGGACCAATTCAGTTTTGTCTGTGATGTATGCCGAGGAACTTAAAACTTGCTACCCTCTCACTACTGTTCCATCGATGTGGATGGGGGGGTGTTCCCTCTGCTGTTTCCTGAAGTCCACAATCATCTCCTTAGTTTTGTTGACGTTGAGTGTGAGGTTATTTTCCTGACACCACACTCCGAGGGCCCTCACCTCCTCCCTGTAGGCCGTCTCGTCGTTGTTGGTAATCAAGCCTACCACTGTTGTGTCGTCCGCAAACTTGATGATTGAGTTGAGGCGTGCATGGCCACGCAGTCGTGGGTGAACAGGGAGTACAGGAGAGGGCTCAGAACGCACCCTTGTGGGGCCCCAGTGTTGAGGATCAGCGGGGAGGAGATGTTGTTGCCTACCCTCACCACCTGGGGGGCGGCCCGTCAGGAAGTCCAGTACCCAGTTGCACAGGGGCGGGGTCGAGACCCAGGGTCTCGAGCTTGATGACGAGCTTGGAGGGTACTATGGTGTTGAATGCCGAGCTGTAGTCGATGAACAGCATTCTCACATAGGTATTCCTCTTGTCCAGATGGGTTAGGGCAGTGTGCAGTGTGGTTGAGATTGCATCGTCTGTGGACCTATTTGGGCGGTAAGCAAATTGGAGTGGGTCAAGGGTGACAGGTAGGGTGGAGGTGATATGGTCCTTGACTAGTCTCTCAAAGCACTTCATGATGACGAGCGGATGTAGAGTGCTGCGGGGCGGTAGTCGTTTAGCTCAGTTACCTTTAGCTTTCTTGGGAACAGGAACAATGGTGGCCCTCTTGAAGCATGTGGGAACCCAGCAGACTGGTATAGGGATTGGGGGAATATGTCCGTAAACACACCCGGCCAGCTGGTCTGCGCATGCTCTGAGGCGCGGCTGAGGGATGCCGTCAGGCCTGCAGCCTTGCACCGAGGAGTTAGCTTTTTGTTCTAATGTCTTGCCTCCTTCGGCTGCAGTGAAGGAGAGCCGCATGTTTCCGTTGCAGCCGTGTCAGTGGCACTGTATTGTCCTCAAAGCGGGCAAAAAAGTGTTGTTGTAGTGTTGTTTTGTTAGATAAAATCATATTTATCCCAAAAGTCAGTTTGTTAGCTCCGTTGATTTTATAATCCAATTTGTTTTAACATGCAATGAAAGGAATTTGAAATCCACCCATAAACTTTTGTTTCAACAAGTCAAATGTATTTCTCTTTACTCCTCAGATACCCTAAATGTGTAATCCAAACTATAACATTTCTTACGGAAAGAAGTATGTTCAATAGGAAACCTATTTTAGCAGGTGTATAATTTCCAAGACTGTGTCCTTCTGCTAAAACTGATATTTCCTATTTGTTTTGAAGTTACAAGCCTGAAACCTGAACATAGACTGCTGTCACCTGTGGAAGCCATAGGAATTGCATCCAGGGAGCTAATTTTCAATATGACCTTTCTCTTGCCTTTCTAAGAGGATGGTCTCTCTCTCAAAAAATTCTGGTTAGTTTTTTCTTTGGATTTTCCCCTACCATATCTATTGTGTTATTGTCTCCCTACATTATTAACATTCTACAAACTTCAAAGTGTTGTCTTTCCAATGGTACCACTTATATGCATATCCTGGCTTCAGGCAGTTTACTTTTGGCACGTCATTCAGACAGGAAGTGGAGAAGAAAGGGGCTTAGCCTAAGAAGATGTATGGCAACCAGGCTGGATGAAAACTACATGCAGAGCCATGATCCTTTGCAAGCTACTGACACATTCACCATGATCCTTGCTTTTTTGTGGTTACATTCAGCCCCATTGAGCAATTTGGCTCGATTCAAATATCTGGCTTCATGCGCTATCGCTGAAGTTTTCTATAAGGAAGATGTGGATGATGTCATCACCATCTACTGGTTTTAAT
>NC_056459.1:35466303-35478803 GCF_018296145.1 Oncorhynchus tshawytscha
TCCACTGTTAAATCATGGAGGATAACACACTATGCATACAGTATATACTGTTCCTAGGCCGTCATTGAAAATAAGAATTTGTTCTTAACTGACTTGCCTGGTTAAATAAAGGTAAAATAAAAAAATAAAAAATAAAAAAATAAAGTCTGTGACTTTTAAATCATCAAGGATAACACACTATACAGTCTGGGACTTATTTCCACTGTTAAATCATGGAGGATAACACACTATACAGTCTGGGACTTATTTCCACTGTTAAATCATCAAGGATAACACACTATACAGTCTGGGACTTATTTCCATTGTGGTCCTCTTGAGACAAGATGGCTGGACAAGATCCAACACAGTACAACAGTGAAATAATAACACAAAAACAGAGAAGATTGTCCTGCTGGAAGGTGAACCTTCGCCCCAGTCTGAGGTCTGGAGCAGATTTTCATCAAATATCTCACTGTACTTTTCTCCATTCATCTTTACTCGATCCTGACTAGTCTCCCAGTCCCTGCCGCTGAAACACATCCCCACAGCATGATGCTGCCACCACCAGGCTTCACCGTAGGGATGATGCCAGGTTTCCTCCAAACGTGAAGCTTGGCATTCAGGCCAAAGAGTTCAATCTTGGTTTTATCAGACCAGAGAATCTTGTTTCTCATTGTCTGACAGTTTTTAGGTGCCTTTTGGTAAACTCCAAGCGGGCTGTTATGTGCCTTTTACTGAGGAGTGGTTTCAGTCTGGCCACTCTACCATCGGGTTCTTGGTCACCTCCCTTACCAAGGGCCCTTCTCCACCGATTGGTCAGTTTGGCCGGGCAGCTAGCTCTAGGAAGAGTCTTGGTGGTTCTGTATAAATGTTTTGGTCCCCTTCCCCAGATCTGTGACTCGACACAATCCTGTCTCTGAGCTCTATGGACAATTCTTTCGACCTCATGGTTTGGTTTTTGCTCATGCACTGTCAACTGTGGGACCTTATATAGACAGGTGTGTGCCTTTCCAAATCATGTCCAATCAATTAAATGTACCACAGGTGGACTCGAAGTTGTAGAAACATCTAAAGGATGATCAATAGAAACAGGATGCAGCTGAGCTCCATTTTGAGTCTCATATCAAAGGGTCTGAATACTTACGTAAGCACGTTATTTCTTTTTTTGGGGTTTTAATACATTTGCAAAAATTTATAAAAACCTGTTTTCGCTTTGTCATTATGGGGTATTGTGTTTATATTGCTGAGGATATCTTTTTTTTAAAATCCATTTTAGAATAAAAACAAAAATATATTTTTATTTTATTTAACATTTTTTTAATTATTTTATTTTATTATTTGTATTTAACTTGGCAAGTCAGTTAAGAACAAATTCTTATTTACAATGACGGCCTAGGAACAGTGGTCTAGGAACTGGTCTTTTAATTTAACAGTGGGTTAACTGGTCTTGGCAAGTCAGTTAAGAACAGTGGGTTAACTGGTCTAGGAACAGTGGGTTAACTGGTTAGGACAGTGGGTTAATAGGACAGTGGGTTAACTGGTCTAGGAACAGTGGGTTAACTGGTCTAGGGACAATGGGGAACAGTGGGTTAACTGGGTCTAGGAACAGTGGGTTAACTGGTCTAGGGACAGTGGGTTAACTGGTCTAGGGACAGTGGGTTAACTGGTCTAGGAACAGTGGGTTAACTGGGAACAGTGGGTTAACTGGTCAGTGGGTTAACTGGTCTAGGAACAGTGGGTTAACTGGTCTAGGGACAGTGGGTTAGGGACTGGTCTAGGGACAGTGGGTTAACTGGTCTAGGGACAGTGGGTTAGTGGGTTAACTGGTCTAGGCGACAGTGGGTTAACTGGTCCAGGAACAGTGGGTTAACTGGTCTAGGAACAGTGGGTTAACTGGTCTAGGGAACAGTGGGTTAACTGACCTAGGGACAGTGGGTTAACTGGTCTAGGAACAGTGGGTTAACTGGTCCAGGAACAGTGGGTTAACTGGTCTAGGAACAGTAGGAACAGTGGGTTAACTGGCACACACACACACACACACACAACACTTTGTGCCCCTACCTCCTTGGTTCTCTCTGCTTGGGTAGATGCGTGAAAGGGCCTAAACTCCTCTGGAGGGGGAAAGTCTTCTATTGGGTGGAACTGAAATTTAGACTCAAAGTCATCTGAAAGACCAGAGAGAGACACATTAAATACACCACTAACACAGAGACACATTAAATACACCACTAACACAGAGACACATTAAAACACTGACAAAATACACCACTAACACAGAGACACATTAAATACACCACAAACATAGAGACACATTAAATACACCACAAACACAGAGACACATTAAATACACTGACAAAATACACCAGTAACACAGAGACTCATTAAAATACACCACAAACACAGAGACACATTAAAGACACCACTAACACAGACACATTAAAGACACCACTAACACACTGACACATTAACACACTATGAAAAGACACCACAAACACAGAGACACATTAAAGACAGCACTAACACAGAGACACATTAGACACCACTAACACAGAGACACATTAAAGACACCACTAACACAGAGACACATTAACACGCTATGAAAAGACACCACTAACACAGAGACACATTAAAGACACCACTAACACAGAGACACATTAAAGACACCACTAACACAGAGACACATTAAAGACACCACTAACACAGAGACACATTAAAGACACCACTAACACAGAGACACATTAAAGACAGCACTAACACAGAGACACATTAAATACACCACTAACACAGAGACACATTAAATACACCACTAACACAGAGACACATTAACACACTATGAAAAGACACCACTAACACACAAAGCGTGTCACAGACACCCAGCCTAAAAGTCTAAAGAGCAAGCCATGCTTCTGTGGCTAGGAAAAAAAATGGCTTTGGCACGATTGCCACAGTTTTGGAGAGGAATTGAATGAGTGAAGGGAGTTATTGAACGAAGAAGGAGAATCAGACTCTCACCCAGGCTGTGCAAACTTAGGCTGTGTCCATTCCTCATTAAGGACGGGGGAAGGGGAGGAGGATGAGGGGGAGGGATCCGGTTGGTCAACTCCGTGGACGGGGAGCGGGCCGGTGGGACAGGGGGAGAAGCCAACGACCTCCCCACACCTGTTGGGAAAGACAACAGACAATGTGGAGAAACCTCACAAAGAGAGTTCTCTCTCAGTGTTGTAGTCTCTGTCTGTGTAGTCTCTGTCTGTGTAGTCTCTGTCTGTGTAGTCTCTGTCTGTGTAGTCTCTGTCTGTGTAGTCTCTGTCTGTGTAGTCTCTGTCTGTGTAGCTAGATGAATGTGATGTCATTGGAGCCCAGTTCGGACAGAGTCTATTGAACAGTGTATCGTTTATCCGTTATTTTACCAGGTACATGTTCTCATTTACAGCAACGACCTGGGGAATAGTTACAGGGGGAGAGGGGGATGAATGAGCCAATTGTAAGCTGGGGATGATTAGGTGACTGTGATGGTATGAGGGACAGATAGAATTAAACCACTGAGTCATTAACAATCAGATGCAGGAAACAGTAATCGATCTCTCTGGAACTTTGCGATTGTATTTGATTTTGATCAATAATTACCTCTGTATAATGAGAGCTTGCAAATGTATAAAACAGTAAAATCATTGCAATATTATTGTATAAAACTGACCCATTGTAGTACAAAAACGAGGCCTAGTAATTTCAACCAATCACCACACATTTAACGCAAATCTATGGCTCAATCAAGTCACACGTCAACAAACTTTATCCCTCGTCAGCGCATTTTCACAAGAAATTGGAAGAAAATCATTGCATATCACATACAGTATTACATAATTACTGCTGCAAAATCAAGCATTTTCCCCTTCAAATATCACAACAAAATACCTGCACTCCTGGGCACAGCTGGTGGTCGTCGACTAGGTGCAGTGCAGGGGTAGGAGGGGGGCACCGGGGGCCGCATGGCAGGGGACGGCACAGGGGGCATCTTGGGTGGTGGAGGGGGCAGACAGGAGGGGCAGCTGGGGGTGAATGAGGCGGGGGAGGGGTGGAGGAGGAGGAGGAGGAGGGGGCCGTGGGGACCAGAGATAGAGAACCTCAATTCAGAGGAAGGGGGAGAGGACAGGGGAGGGAGGAGGGGGAAGGGAGGAGGAGAGGATGGGGGTGGGAGAAGGGGGAGGGAGGAGATGACGGGGAGGGAGGAGGGGGAAGGATGAGAGGACAGGGGAGGGAGGAGGGGGGAGGGAGGAGCAGGAGAGGATGGGGGAGGGAGGAGGCGGGTAGAAGAAACCAGAGTTCCGGTTAGGGAGGGAGGAGGGGGCGTGGAGGGAGGAGGGGTAGAGGGCTGGGGTAAGGGGTGAGGGTGCTGGATGGGGAGCCAGGTAGGCTTGGTGACTTGGGTAGGGGAGGAGGGGGACCGGTAGGGATGGGGGAGGCCTGCTGCTGGGACGCTCATGGAATGAGGGAGGAGGGGGAGGAGGAGTGGTGGTGGGGGCAGTGATGGAGAGGGGAGGTTTGCTGTGAGAAGGGGAGGGAGGTGCGGAGGTTGAGTGGGCAGGGCGGTGGGAAGGGCTTCCCTCTCTGTCGGCCTATGGTAGGGCTCGGGGGTGTGGCCACTGTCTGACGATGTCGGTGGAGGGTTCCACTGAGGCTTCAGTCCCGTTGATGAGCTAGAGCGTGAAACTGACACACACACACACACACACACACAATGTCTATTAGATACAGACATTACAACACACAACCTGGTTTGTTTATGACAGATGTGGAGAGCGAGAGAGAGAGATAGAAGAGAGAGAGAGAGAGAGGGAGAGACAGAGAGAGAGACAGAGAGAAAGATAAAAAAGAGAGAGGGGAAGAGAGAGAGACAGAGAGAAAGATAAAAGAGAGAGAGAGGGAAGAGAGAGAGAGAGAGAGAGGGGAAAGAGAGAGAGACAGAGAGAAAGAGAAAAGAGAGAGAGAGGGAAGAGAGAGAGAAAGAGAGAGACAGAGAGGGAGAGGGGAAGAGAGAGAGAGGGAGAGGGGAGAGAGAGAGAGAGAGAGAGAGGGGGAGAGGGGAAGAGACAGAGAGACAGAGAGAGAGAAAGAGAGATACAGAGAGAGAGAAATAAAGAGAAACAGACAGACAGACAGAGAGAGAGAAAACAGAGAGAGACAGAGAGAGAGAAACAGACAGACAGACAGAGAGAGAGAGAGAAAGCACATAATATGACATTTGAAATGTCTTCATTCTTTTGGATCTTCTGTGAGTGTAATGTTCACTGTTAATTTTTATTGTTTATTTCACTTGTGTTTATTATCTTTTTCACTTGCTTTGGCGATGTAAACATATGTTTCCTATGCCAATGAAGCCCTTAGATTGAAATTGAAAATTGAATAGCAACGGACACCAGATAGACAGACAGTATTTTCATCATCCTGACCCACCCACGTTCTTCCCTGTGAAGGCTCTCTGCCCAGCGGGTCTGAGGATGGGGAACCCGCCAGAGAACAAAGCCCCCTAGAGAGGGCCTCACAGCCTCCGCCCCTCCTCCTGATCCCCCTGGGGATGGTCCTGGGACACACCACCACTGGCCCTGGGCTCTGCATAGGGAACATCACACAAACAATGAGTCAATATGTTTTTATGATATCACCTCTACACACATGTATTGGTATCTCAGAGGACTGCAGACATACTGGTATCTCAGAGTACTGCAGACATACTGGTATCTCAGAGTACTGCAGACATACTGGTATCTCAGAGGACTGCAGACATACTGGTATCTAAGAGGACTGCAGACATACTGGTGTCTCAGAGGACTGCAGACATACTGGTATCTCAGAGTACTGCAGACATACTGGTATCTCAGAGGACTGCAGACATACTGGTATCTCAGAGGACTGCAGACATACTGGTATCTCAGAGTACTGCAGACATACTGGTATCTCAGAGGACTACAGACATACTGGTATCTCAGAGGACTGCAGACATACTGGTATCTAAGAGGACTGCAGACATACTGGTGTCTCAGAGGACTGCAGACATACTGGTATCTCAGAGTACTGCAGACATACTGGTATCTCAGAGGACTGCAGACATACTGGTATCTCAGAGGACTGCAGACATACTGGTATCTCAGAGGACTGCAGGCATACTGGTATCTCAGAGTACTGCAGACATACTGGTATCTCAGAGGACTGCAGACATACTGGTATCTCAGAGGACTGCAGACATACTGGTATCTCAGAGGACTGCAGACATACTGGTATCTCAGAGTACTGCAGACATACTGGTATCTCAGAGTACTACAGACATACTGGTATCTCAGAGGACTGCAGACATACTGGTATCTCAGAGTACTGCAGACATACTGGTATCTCAGAGTACTGCAGACATACTGGTATCTCATCTCAGAGGACTGCAGACATACTGGTATCTCAGAGTACTGCAGACATACTGGTATCTCAGAGTACTGCAGACATACTGGTATCTCAGAGTACTGCAGACATACTGGTATCTCAGAGTACTGCAGACATACTGGTATCTCAGAGGACTGCAGACATACTGGTATCTCAGAGGACTGCAGACATACTGGTATCTCAGAGTACTGCAGACATACTGGTATCTCAGAGGACTGCAGACATACTGGTATCTCAGAGGACTGCAGACATACTGGTATCTCAGAGTACTGCAGACATACTGGTATCTCAGAGTACTGCAGACATACTGGTATCTCAGAGTACTGCAGACATACTGGTATCTCAGAGGACTGCAGACATACTGGTATCTCAGAGTACTGCAGACATACTGGTATCTCAGAGTACTGCAGACATACTGGTATCTCAGAGGACTGCAGACATACTGGTATCTCAGAGGACTGCAGACATACTGGTATCTCAGAGTACTACAGACATACTGGTATCTCAGAGTACTGCAGACATACTGGTATCTCAGAGGACTGCAGACATACTGGTATCTCAGAGTACTACAGACATACTGGTATCTCAGAGTACTGCAGACATACTGGTATCTCAGAGTACTGCAGACATACTGGTATCTCAGAGTACTGCAGACATACTGGTATCTCAGAGTACTGCAGACATACTGGTATCTCAGAGTACTGCAGACATACTGGTATCTCAGAGTACTACAGACATACTGGTATCTCAGAGTACTGCAGACATACTGGTATCTCAGAGTACTGCAGACATACTGGTATCTCAGAGTACTGCAGACATACTGGTATCTCAGAGTACTGCAGACATACTGGTATCTCAGAGGACTGCAGACATACTGGTATCTCAGAGTACTGCAGACATACTGGTATCTCAGAGTACTACAGACATACTGGTATCTCAGAGTACTGCAGACATACTGGTATCTCAGAGTACTACAGACATACTGGTCTCTGACAGTAATTGTCAAGTTCTACTTCAGATTGGTATCACAATGACTTGCAGACATTTACTCACAGCATTTGAGACAATGTGTTTTACATTGGCTGTAACAGGCATGATTTATAGTTTATCAATGTAAGAGGATGTTCCTGACCATATGACCTAACCATGAGAAACTGGGGATCTGATTTATAGGAGGTCTGAGTTATAGAATATAGGGGGTCTGGGTTATAGAATATAGGAGGTCTGGGATATAGAATATAGGGGGTCGGGGTTATAGAACATAGGAGGTCTGGGTTATAGAATATAGAATATAGGAGGCCTGGGTTATAGAATATAGGAGGTCTGGGATATAGAATATAGGGGGTCGGGGTTATAGAATATAGGAGGTCTGGGTTATAGAATATCGGGGGTCGGGGTTATAGAACATAGGAGGTCTGGGTTATAGAATATAGGAGGGTTATAGAATATAGAGGGTCTGGGTTATGGAATATAGGAGGGTTATAGAATATAGGAGGGTTATAGAATAAAGGAGGGTTATAGAATATAGAATATAGGAGGCCTGGGTTATAGAATATAGAATATAGGAGGCCTGGGTTATAGAATATAGGAGGTCTGGGATATAGAATATAGGAGGTCTGGGTTATAGAATATAGGAGGGTTATAGAATATAGGAGGCCTGGGTTATAGAATATAGGAGGGTTATAGAATATAGAGGGTCTGGGTTATGGAATATAGGAGGGTTATAGAATATAGGAGGGTTATAGAATATAGGAGGCCTGGGTTATAGAATATAGAGGGTCTGGGTTATGGAATATAGGAGGGTTATAGAATATAGGAGGGTTATAGAATATAGGAGGCCTGGGTTATAGAATATAGGAGGGTTATAGAATATAGAGGGTCTGGGTTATAGAATATAGGAGGCCTGGGTTATAGAATATAGGAGGGTTATAGAATATAGAGGGTCTGGGTTATAGAATACAGGAGGCCTGGGTTATAGAATATAGGAGGGTTATAGAATATAGAGGGTCTGGGTTATAGAATATAGAGGGTCTGGGTTATAGAATATAGGAGGCCTGGGTTATAGAATATAGGAGGGTTATAGAATATAGAGGGTCTGGTTTATAGAATATAGGAGGGTTATAGAATATAGGAGGGTTATAGAATATAGGAGGTCTGGGCTATAGAATATAGGAGGTCTGGGATATAGAATATAGGAGGTCTGGGATATAGAATATAGGAGGTCTGGGTTATAGAATATAGGAGGGTTATAGAATATAGGAGGGTTATAGAATATAGGAGGCCTGGGTTATAGAATATAGGAGGGTTATAGAATATAGGAGGTCTGGGTTATAGAATATAGAATATAGGAGGTCTGGGTTATAGAATATAGGAGGTCTGGGATATAGAATATAGGTCAGGGATATAGAATATAGGAGGTCTGGGTTATAGACTATAGGAGGGTTATAGAATATAGGAGGCCTGGGTTATAGAATATAGGAGGGTTATAGAATATAGGGGGTCTGGGTTAAAGAATATAGGAGGGTTATAGAATATAGGAGGGTTATAGAATATAGGAGGCCTGGGTTATAGAATATAGGAGGCCTGGGTTATAGAATATAGGAGGGTTATAGAATATAGGAGGGATATAGAATATAGGAGGGTTATAGAATATAGGAGGCCTGGGTTATAGAATATAGGAGGTCTGGGTTATAGAATATAGGAGGTCTGGGATATAGAATATAGGAAGGTTATAGAATATAGGAGGCCTGGGTTATAGAATATAGGGGTTCTGAGTTAAAGAATATAGGAGGCCTTGGTAATAGAATATAGGGGGTCCGGGTTATAGAATATAGGAGGTCTGGGTTATAGAATATAGGATGCCTGGGTTATAGAATATAGGATGCCTGGGTTATAGAATATAGGATGCCTGGGTTATAGAATATAGGATGCCTGGGTTATAGAATATAGGATGCCTGGGTTATAGAATATAGGATGCCTGGGTTATAGAATATAGGATGCCTGGGTTATAGAATGTGTGTTTCTCCACATGTTTCCCCATGTGTTCCTCCATGTGTTCCTCCATGTGTTCCTCCATGTGTTCCTCCATGTGTTCCTCCATGTGTTCCTCCATGTGTTCCTCCATGTGTTTCCCCATGTGTTCCTCCATGTGTTTCTCCATGTGTTTCTCCATGTGTTTCTCCATGTGTTCCTCCATGTGTTTCTCCATGTGTTTCTCCATGTGTTCCTCCATGTGTTTCTCCATGTGTTCCTCCATGTGTTTCTCCATGTGTTTCTCCATGTGTTCCTCCATGAGTTTCTCCATGTGTTCCTCCATGTGTTTCTCCACGTGTTTCTCCATGTGTTCCTCCATGTGTTCCTCCATGTGCTTCTCCATGTGTTCCTCCATGTGTTCCTCCATGTGTTTCTCCATGTGTTCCTCCATGTGTTTCTCCATGTGTTCCTCCATGTGTTCCTCCATGTGCTTCTCCATGTGTTCCTCCATGTGTTCCTCCATGTGTTTCTCCATGTGTTCCTCCATGTGTTCCTCCATGTGCTTCTCCATGTGTTCCTCCATGTGTTCCTCCATGTGTTTCTCCATGTGTTCCTCCATGTGTTCCTCCATGTGCTTCTCCATGTGTTCCTCCATGTGTTCCTCCATGTGTTTCTCCATGTGTTCCTCCATGTGTTTCTCCATGTGTTCCTCCATGTGTTCCTCCATGTGTTCCTCCATGTGTTCCTCCATGTGTTTCTCCATGTGTTCCTCCATGTGTTCCTCCATGTGTTCCTCCATGTGTTCCTCCATGTGTTCCTCCATGTGTTTCTCCATGTGTTCCTCCATGTGTTCCTCCATGTGTTCCTCCATGTGTTTCTCCATGTGTTCCTCCATGTGTTTCTCCATGTGTTCCTCCATGTGTTCCTCCATGTGCTTCTCCATGTGTTCCTCCATGTGTTCCTCCATGTGTTTCTCCATGTGTTCCTCCATGTGTTTCTCCATGTGTTCCTCCATGTGTTCCTCCATGTGCTTCTCCATGTGTTCCTCCATGTGTTCCTCCATGTGTTTCTCCATGTGTTCCTCCATGTGTTCCTCCATGTGCTTCTCCATGTGTTCCTCCATGTGTTCCTCCATGTGTTTCTCCATGTGTTCCTCCATGTGTTCCTCCATGTGCTTCTCCATGTGTTCCTCCATGTGTTCCTCCATGTGTTTCTCCATGTGTTCCTCCATGTGTTCCTCCATGTGCTTCTCCATGTGTTCCTCCATGTGTTCCTCCATGTGTTCCTCCATGTGTTTCTCCATGTGTTCCTCCATGTGTTCCTCCATGTGTTTCTCCATGTGTTCCTCCATGTGTTCCTCCATGTGCTTCTCCATGTGTTCCTCCATGTGTTCCTCCATGTGTTTCTCCATGTGTTCCTCCATGTGTTCCTCCATGTGCTTCTCCATGTGTTCCTCCATGTGTTCCTCCATGTGTTTCTCCATGTGTTCCTCCATGTGTTCCTCCATGTGCTTCTCCATGTGTTCCTCCATGTGTTCCTCCATGTGTTCCTCCATGTGTTTCTCCATGTGTTCCTCCATGTGTTTCTCCATGTGTTCCTCCATGTGTTCCTCCATGTGTTCCTCCATGTGCTTCTCCATGTGTTCCTCCATGTGTTCCTCCATGTGTTCCTCCATGTGTTCCTCCATGTGTTCCTCCATGTGTTTTCTCCATTCTCCTCTACGATTCCCTTCCTCTCTCTCTCCCCACCTCTCTACGATTCCCTCCCTCTCTCTGCTCTACCTCTCTACGATTCCCTTCCTCTTTCTCTGCTCTACACCCCTCTACGATTCCCTCCCTCTTTCTCTCCCTACCTCTCTACGATTCCCTCCCTCTTTCTCTCCCCACCTCTCTACGATTCCCTCCCTCTTTCTCTCCCTACCTCTCTACGATTCCCTCCCTCTTTCTCTCCCTACCTCTCTACGATTCCCTTCCTCTTTCTCTCCCCACCTCTCTACGATTCCCTTCCTCTCTCTCCCTACCTCTCTACGATTCCCTTCCTCTTTCTCTCCCCACCTCTCTACAATTCCCTCCCTCTTTCTGTCCCCACCTCTCTACGATTCCCTCCCTCTCTCTCTGCTCTACACCCCTCTACGATTCCCTCCCTCTCTCTGCTCTACACCTCTCTACGATTCCCTTCCTCTTTCTCTCCCCACCTCTCTACGATTCCCTCCCTCTTTCTCTCCCTACCTCTCTACGATTCCCTTCCTCTTTCTCTCCCTACCTCTCTACGATTCCCTCCCTCTTTCTCTCCCCACCTCTCTACGATTCCCTCCCTCTTTCTCTCCCTACCTCTCTACGATTCCCTCCCTCTTTCTCTCCCTACCTCTCTACGATTCCCTTCCTCTTTCTCTCCCCACCTCTCTACGATTCCCTTCCTCTCTCTCCCTACCTCTCTACGATTCCCTTCCTCTTTCTCTCCCCACCTCTCTACAATTCCCTCCCTCTTTCTGTCCCCACCTCTCTACGATTCCCTCCCTCTCTCTCTGCTCTACACCCCTCTACGATTCCCTCCCTCTCTCTGCTCTACACCTCTCTACGATTCCCTTCCTCTTTCTCTCCCCACCTCTCTACGATTCCCTCCCTCTTTCTCTCCCTACCTCTCTACGATTCCCTTCCTCTTTCTCTCCCCACCTCTCTACGATTCCCTCCCTCTTTCTCTCCCTACCTCTCTACGATTCCCTTCCTCTTTCTCTCCCCACCTCTCTACGATTCCCTCCCTCTCTCTCCCTACCTCTCTACGATTCCCTTCCTCTCTCTCTGCTCTACACCTCTCTACGAATCCCTCCCTCTTTCTCTCCCCACCTCTCTACGATTCCCTCCCTCTCTCTCCCTACCTCTCTACGATTCCCTCCCTCTTTCTCTCCGTACCTCTCTATGATTCCCTCCCTCTCTCTCTGCTCTACACCTCTCTACAATTCCCTCCCTCTTTCTCTCCCCACCTCTCTACGATTCCCTTCCTCTCTCTCTCCCCACCTCTCTACGATTCCCTCCTCTCTCTCTGCTCTACACCTCTCTACAATTCCCTCCCTCTTTCTGTCCCCACCTCTCTACGATTCCCTCCCTCTCTCTCTGCTCTACACC
>NC_056459.1:35483803-35489088 GCF_018296145.1 Oncorhynchus tshawytscha
CAGAACGTACTTATCAAGAACAAGAACCTCTCAAGAACGCTTCAATAAAAATAATGCCAAGAGCAAAAAAAACGTTTCAAGAACGTACTTTTCAAAGAGCAAAAATAAACGTTTCAAGAACGTACTTTTCAAAGAGCAAAAATAAACGTTTCAAGAACGTACTTTTCAAAGAGCAAAAAATAAACGTTTCAAGAACGTACTTTTCAAAGAGCAAAAAATAAACGTTTCAAGAACGTACTTTCAAAGAGCAAAAAAACGTTTCAAGAACGTTTCAGGTACCGACTGAGTGCTGCTATATTCCACATACATTAAGACATGAATTTTCAATACCACATTTGCCTCCAACAATTGTAACTTGTAGTAACAGAAAATGAACACCTTTTAACATCTGCAACAAGCACCCACATGTCTTCTTCTTTGTTTTCCTCCTCTTTTATTTCTTCTCCTTCCTTCCTTTCTACTACTTCTCCTTTTTTCACACTCGATTTCCTCCTTCCATACCTCGACCCAAGACTATGTTGCAGAAACATCTTAAGAAAGCAGGCAACCCACAAATATGCAGAATGTAGTACAAAAATGGAATTCTTCTTCGTTGGAATAATTAGTTCCAGTTTCAGGAGTGGAATCTGAGAAGATTATTTTTTTTTTGATAGAAAAATCAGCAGATGTTTGGCTGAAGCGTTGACAGTCAGACAGAGACTTCCACCCACATTTTACAACTTCATAAATCTTCCAGGATTTCCTTAGAAGAGCTGTCTTCCAAAGGGAGAGCGAGACGCCTGTGTGTCTTCTGTTCAACACTGTCTCATGCTTAGGTAGGGTGGCATTAGGTTACTTAGCAACACTGTCGAATAACAACCAGAACAGAACATGGTTTTGTTTGTCAATGTTTTGCCCAAATGAATGACATGAGGTTTCCCAATGAGTTCCGATATCTCAACGGTGTGTGTGAGAGAGAGAAACAGAGAGACAGAGAGAGAGAGAGGGTGGGATAGGTATAGAGAGAGTGGATAAAAGAGAGGGGGTGGAAGAGGTATAGAGAGAGTGTGGAAGAGGTATAGAGAGAGTGGATAAAAGAGAGGGGGTGGAAGAGGTATAGAGAGGGGTGGAAGAGGTATAGAGAGTGGATAAAAGAGGGGGTGGAAGAGGTATAGAGAGAGGGGTGGAAGAGGTATAGAGAGAGTGGAAGAGGTATATAGAGAGAGGGTAGAAGAGGTATAGAGAGGGTGGAAGAGGTATAGAGAGAGAGTAGATAAAAGAGAGGGGGTGGAAGAGGTATAGAGACAGGGTGGAAGAGGTATAGAGACAGGGTGGAAGAGGTATAGAGACAGGGTGGAAGAGGTATAGAGACAGGGTGGAAGAGCTATAGAGACATGGTGGAAGAGGTATAGAGGAGAGGGGGTGGAAGAGGTATGGAAGAGACAGGGTGGAAGAGGTATAGGGTGGATAAAGAGGAGGTGGAAGAGGTATAGAGAGGGTGGAAGAGGTATAGAGAGGGTAGAGGAGAAAGGGTGGAAGAGGTATATAGAGGGTGGAAGAGGTATAGAGAGAGTGGAAGAGGTATAGAGAGGGTGGAAGAGAGAGACATGGTGGAAGAGGAAAGGAGAAGGGGGATAAAAAGAGAGAAGAGGTATAGAGAGGGTGGATGGAAAAGAGAGAAGAGGTATAGAGAGGGTGGATAAAAGAGAGAAGAGGTATAGAGAGGGTGGATAAAGAGAGGGAGTGGTAACAGTGTACAGTACAGTAAGTGATTGCTTACTGTCATCAGAAGTGTCCCGACCAGGAAAACCTCAAAGCTCTAGTTACAGAAAATGTCCTGGTCAGGTCATGTGGTCAGGAAAACACTCAGCAAGAGCATTATAAGGGACACATCTTGTGTATGTGTGTGTGTGTGTGTGTGTGTGTGTGTGTGTGTGTGTGTGTGTGTGTGTGTGTGTGTGTGTGTGTGTACAGTATATGTGGTAGAATGTACTCCTCTTACTATTTCCATCCTCATAAGTGTGTCAGGCAGCTTAATGGCACTGACTCTGGCGGCATTCCAAACTACACTCTAGTCCCTATATATAGAGCACTATAATGGGAAACTACACTGTATTCCCTATATATAGAGAACTATAATGGAAATGACACTGTATTCCCTATATAGAGCACTATAATGGGAAACTACACTGTATCCCTATATATAGAGAACTATAATGGGAAACTACACTGTATTCCCTATATATAGAGCACTATAATGGAAATGACACTCTATTCCCTATATATAGAGCACTATAATGGGAAACTACACTCTAGTCCCTATATATAGAGCACTATAATGAAATTACACTGTATTCCCTATATATAGAGAACTATAATGGAAACTACACTCTATTCCCTATATATAGAGAACTATAATGGGAAACTACACTCTAGTCCCTATATATAGAGAACTATAATGGGAAACTACACTCTATTCCCTATATATAGAGAACTATAATGAGAAACTACACTCTATTCCCTATATAGAGAACTATAATGGAAACTACACTCTATTCCCTATATATAGAGAACTATAATGGGAAACTACACTCTATTCCCTATATATAGAGAACTATAATGAGAAACTACACTCTATTCCCTAGAGAACTATATAGAGAACTATAATGAGAAACTACACTCTATTCCCTATATATAGAGAACTATAATGAGAAACTACACTCTAGTCCCATATATAGAGAACTATAATGGAAACTACACTCTATTCCCTATATAGAGAACTATAATGAGAAACTACACTCTAGTCCCTATATAGAGAACTATAATGGGAAACTACACTCTATTCCCTATATATAGAGAACTATAATGAGAAACTACACTCTATTCCCTATATATAGAGAACTATAATGAGAAACTACACTCTATTCCTATATATAGAGAACTATAATGAGAAACTACACTCTATTCCCTATATATAGAGAACTATAATGAGAAACTACACTATTCCCTATATATAGAGAACTATAATGAGAAACTACACTCTATTCCCTATATATAGAGAACTATAATGAGAAACTACACACTATTCCCTATATATAGAGCACTATAATGGGAAACTACACTCTAGTCCCTATATATAGAGAACTATAATGAGAGATGCAGAAGGAGGAAAATAAGGCAACAGTTGGCTGAACATTTTCCGAACAGGTGTGACGGAGACAGTAACCAACGGTCTGTACTGTCTGTAGATAATGACTACCACTCCTACCAGACACACTGGTTTATCTGTACTGTCTGTAGATAATCGACTGGGCCCATTCACAAAGTGTCTCAGAGGTAGGAGCGATGATCTAGGATCAGTTTTACATTTGACATAGTATTGAATATGATGATATGGACAGGTGGGGACCTGATCCTAGGCCAGTACTCCTACTCTTGAATTGTTTTGTGGATATTGGCCACTGATCTGTTCTGAGCAGCTGACACAAGCAACATGCTGGCCAACACAACCAGCCACCCCCACTTCTGTCGTGTGTGGCATGTATATAAAAAAAACTCTCCTATCCAACCCAAGCAGGAATTGAAACGGGTAATCCCAAATATCTCAATCGGAGAGTAAACCCCACCATGGGCATTGCAACATTGCCGTATTATAAAAAGCCATATTATCCCTAATTAGCGCGTATTTGACGTGCGTTTCACCTCCATTCACAAATGTATTTTTATTTTTTATATGCGCATACTCCAGTATCAAAAAAGGTTTTAAAAAAAAGATATAGATTTTAATGCTCATTTGCCTAACCATAATCTATATTGTACGATATACTGATTGGTTTTGAGAATGCGAATAGAACAGGTGAATATTTCATGCACAGAGAAAACTATCGCGCAACTGGGAAGGCAAGGTGTCATGTTGCTGTGGTAACAACAGACCTTGTCCGTAAGCGTAAATATAGTCTATAGGCCAAAGGGCATAGGTCAAGATATGCAAACTATCAAGCAACCATATTTTGCGGGAGGACAACACATTTATGTTTTCCATGTTATGCAACCGACGACAAAAATAGCATACCCGGGAGAAAAATACATAGATAGGCCTACGCTAAAAAGTTTTTTTCAATATCAACATTTTGCATTCCGTTATGTTGAAGGTCTACTTACTATGTATTACGGGAGGATTTCGTTCGTGGCGCGACAAGTCCCGTCAGCACTCTGCCCCGCAGATCGTGTGCCGCTGACCCGACAGATACTGACCCCGACAGTACTGACCGCAGGTACTGACCCGGCAAATACTGTAGTATTGGGAGAAAGACTACAGTCGTGGCTACAGTTACAGACGTCGGATTCAAGCCGTATAACGAGCGCACCACTATAGTCCGCTACAGCTGGAAATAGGTTTGTAGTCCGGCGTTGGTCGTTGGCTATTCCAGAAAAAGAAAAACGGTTCATTTGAAGTTCCACCAAGTTTCAACTGGTAATGCTGAGTGTAACGACAGATACAACACAGCCAAACGTCTCATTAAATGTATGCTAGTGAACACAACAAAAGTTTGTTCTGAGGTAAGTGACTTCTCGTCTTCTCTAGTTTACGGTTGTTTGTGCGTAATATCTCTTACCGCCGTGTTGACAAGTTTGGGCACACCTTGTCGCTTCCCGAGGGCAAGCCTCTGACCAATCAGAAGTCGTTAGTGGGCGCACTCCAGGGGGCACTAATGCTGCGTTCATCTGCCCCGTCGGAGATTCCTATTACCTAGCGTAACGTCGGAAATACGACTTTGTTTCAATCATGTATTTTGGTCGGTGCAATTATTCAGCAATATGATTTTAGCTAACTTGATAAGCTGATTAATGTTGATTATAGTTAAGTTAGCTAGATTGCTGAACATTGAGACTATGATCAAACTAGTCACATTATACCTTACCCATATTGTAGTTGTCAAAAACAGATTTGTTGTTATATGTTGTTTGAAAATGTGTTTTTCACTTGTAATTCCGATTTGAATGGTTGTTCCAAGTCAAATTTCCCAGTTATAACTAGGAACTTCTGATAACTCCGATAGCAGGTGAACACAGCATATATGTCACAAGGAACTTTCCCAGTCAATACACCTGTCATTGTATGAGAGCAGCAGGTTGTGACAAACAGGGTTAGGGGAATATGCACAAAATCATAAACCTCTCCGTTTTCTAAAATGTACCCTCTTAAAATGTGATTTTCAACCTAACCTTAACCTCACTGCTAACTTTACGCCTAACCAGCGTTTCCCAAACTAGGGGCCGTGACCCCATGTGGGACAAGACCAGGC
>NC_056459.1:35489188-35544188 GCF_018296145.1 Oncorhynchus tshawytscha
GGGAACAGGAACAATGTCTAATAGCATGAGATGACAGTAGACAAACATCAGGAATGCAATGTAGGCCTACTGAGTGGACATTCTGAACCTTGTTTGAAGTCACCAGGACACATGACCAGGAGCTATTGAAATTCTACATTTTGAAAAATGAAAATGGACAAAAAACTAAGGGTGTGCAACATAGAACAGTAGTCAGTGGACATTTCTGAACCTTATTTGAAGTAAGTAGGTCACATGACCATGGAGCTATTGAAATTTGAATGTATTAAAAGGTTGTACTTTTGTTGACGCTCCCTAACTAATTCAACTAGGAATTACAAGACGCTGCTCACATTTTCACGTGTTTATTAGCTTTGGAAAGCAAATTCATGTCTAAATCGTGAAAACAAGACCTGTGCAATGTTGTGCACAATTTTTCCAACATCATGACACTTATTTGGAGTCTGTGGCTCAAGTGGTTTGAAAGCTATTGAGGTTTGAAAGCGTGAATATCCGTTGAATATCGAACTTGAAACTGTCTTTACTTTAGTCAATGTTTAGGGAGCCATTTCAATACTGTAACTGGGTTTATAAGCGCGGAATCGACCCTGCCGCACGAGCATGCTTTTGCGGCACAGTCGATAGCGCGCCGGACCTCGGGCTCGAAGGTCGAGGGTTCGAGACCTGCTCCCTGCTGTTTCATTACAATATATTTTGTATGCCTGTTGTAAACTGTACGTGAGCGAATACAATTTGATCAGACTTTCAATGACACCTAGAAAGTTACCTTAGGTTAAGACAAGGTATGGGAATATATGCTAACTTTACTAGCTAGCTACCTTCATTAACTAGCTGGTTAGCTCGCTAGCTACATTCGTCAAATGTAAAGTCAGCGCGCACACTAAACGAGTATCTTTGGCCAGACGGCAAAACGCAAGTGTGTATCCGACCAGGCTTCCGTAGAAATAGCGGCGCATCAGCACGCGAGCAAGCTAACGTTGGAATGAATGTGTAGCTACTAGCTAGCGGTTAGCAAGCTTGTATCATCACTATATGAACAGTAGCATAGCAACAACATGACCGTTACCTTCCTTATCGGCCATTATAACGAATCCACAGGACAGACTAGTGAATCTTGAACTCGTCTGGCTACCTCACATGGGGCACATTATAGCTACATGGCTAAAATGTTACAAAAAATGCACTTTGTGTCTCGACCACCGTCAACACGTTGGCGCCAACACCGACAAGGCAAGGGGAGGCGCTCAAGCAAGAGAGCCTAGTCTGACGCCATTTTGTTTCACATGGGCCCCTAATGGCCTGTCAGTTGAATTCTAGGCAGTTTTGGAAGTTACTAGATTACCTATTTCTGTTTATGTTTCAAGATTGCGTTAAAAATGGTGAAATGGTCTCCTCTATGAAAGCCTTATTTCACTGATTCCAAAGCTCGAAAAAGACCCTTCTCTCATTGACACTTGGAGACAAATTACGTTATTAAATATTGATTACACATTACACATTAATTGCTCTGGTTTATGCCAAACGATTAATGAAAGGAATAGATAATATTATGAATATTTAGGAATACATCTATTAAAAAATAAAACACTTAAGTCAGACAACATATTAATTTCTCTCCTAAAATTAAGAAAACCAATTATATGTTTAATAATTGGCTACAAAGGACTCTTTCTATACTTGGGAGAGTGATTCTGTCCAAGGCAGAGGGACTGTCTCGCTTTGTCTACCCCTCATTATCTTTAAGTGTAAAACCCTCTATCTGTAAAGAGATCAGTAAGACGTTTCTTGACTTCATCTGGAAAAATAAGTCTCACAAACTAAAAAAGTCAGTCATCTCTAATAAAAGAGGCGAACGAGGTCTGGAAGTCTTGGATTTTGTTGACATCAATAACACTTCCAAGATCAATTGTTTGAAGAGATGTTTGCTCAATACATAATCAATGTGGTATTAATAAGTGTTTATTAAGTAGTACATAATCAATGTGGTATTAATAAGTGTTTATTAAGTATTGAGGTCTTCAGTTTTTCCTGCTAAATTGACTAGGTTTCACCAACAAGCTTAAATATCCTGGGAAATATATTTCCTGCACAATTTTCCACATAAAGCTATTTTGTGGAATTAGCAGTAACACACACTAACCGACTTCGTCTATGTCCCTATCCGTCTAGGAGCAGTAACAGTGTAGTAACAGTCTCAGGCCCCGCCCTTAGTCCTCAAACACCCCGGAACCTGTCCGTCCCTCCCGGATCCTCCCATTGGACAGCAGCCTGCTGTTTGAGTTCCTGCTCTACCTTGCTGGTGGCACTGTTCATTCAGCACCACCCATCAGGATGACATAGAGCTAGGTGGGTGTCTGTCACACTTCCTAAAACTATGATAGTTCTCCTCATTAGAACTAGTAATGTTTTAATAAAGATCTTTGATTTCCAAGATCACAGTGTGTCTGGTCCTGAACTCATCCTGTCCCTCTATCTCAGAGTCTCCAGAGTCTCCCTCTACTCTGCTCCCAGAGTACGGACCGGTGGGCAGAATGGGGACCCTCTAACCTAACCCTAACCCTACCACTACCATTCAACCAGCTGTGTTTGATCAGACACCTGGAGTGTGGCCAACCAATGACTTCCCCACCATTTACCTGTGGACCCAGAGAAACTTCCCAGTCTGGCCCGGAACACAGAGTTGTTGTTCCAGCACCCTGCCACCAGATGGGGCAGGCATGTTAAGAATCCAGGGGGTGGTGAGGAGGGAAGAGGGACGCCATGATGCAATTGGCAACAGAGGAGGTCACTTGACCTAGATTGGGGTGAGAGTGGAGGATGAGCTTAGAGAGGAGAAGAGAGGGAAGGGAAAAGGAGAGCTGAAGGAGAAGTGTCGTACCCAGTGTATATTCCTGGATGATATCAGTTTGGGAGTGGGACAGTGTTTTACCATGCTTTTTAAAAAATGTACCTCTGCTTTTCCTTCATCTCTGTATTTCTGTACAAGTTTTTTTTCCATTGTCATTATCCTTCCCCCTTGACAACTTACAAATCAAATCACATTTTATTGGTCACATACACATATTTAGCAGATGTTATTGTAGGTGTAGCAAAATGCTTGTGTACTTTGCTCCAACAGTATCTAACAATACACAAACATCTAAAGTAAAATAATGGAGTTAAGAAATATATAAATATTAGGACAAACAATGTCAGTGGCATTGACTAAAATACAGTAGAATAGAATACAGTATATACATATGAGATGAGGAACGTAGTATGTAAACATTATTAAAGTGACTAGTTAGTAAATACAGTAGAATAGAATACAGTATATACATATGAGATGAGTAAAGCAGTATGTAAACATTATTAAAGTGATCAATTATTCTATGTTCTATGTATATAAAATCAAATGTTAATTGTCACATGCGCCGAATACAACAACCTTACAGTGAAATGCTTACTTACAAGCCCTTAACCAACAATGCAGTTTTAAGAAAATACAAAAAAAGTAAGAGATAAGAATAACAAATCATTAAAGAGCAGCAGTTAATAACAATAGCAAAATAACAATGTGGAGGCTATATACAGGGTATTAGGCTATATACAGGTACAGAGTCAATGTGGAGGCTATATACAGGGTATTATGGTACAGAGTCAATGTGGAGGCTATATACAGGGTATTATGGTACAGAGTCAATGTGGAGGCTATATACAGGGTGTTATCAATGGTACAGAGTCAATGTGGAGGCTATATACAGGGTATTATGGTACAGAGTCAATGTGGAGGCTATATACAGGGTGGAGGCTTACGGTACAGAGTCAATGTGGAGGCTATATACAGGGTATTACGGTACAGAGTCAATGTGGAGGCTATATACAGGGTGTTATGGTACAGAGTCAATGTGGAGACTATATACAGGGTATTATGGTACAGAGTCAATGTGGAGGCTATATACAGGGTGTTATGGTACAGAGTCAATGTGGAGGCTATATACAGGGTCATTATGGTACAGAGTCAATGTGGAGGCTATATACAGGGTGTTACGGTACAGAGTCAATACAGTGGAGGCTATATACAGGGTGTTATGGTACAGAGTCAATGTGGAGGCTATATACAGGTGTTACGGTACAGAGTCAATGTGGAGGCTATATACAGGGTATTACGGTACAGAGTCAATGTGGAGGCTATATACAGGGTGTTACGGTACAGAGTCAATGTGGAGGCTATATACAGAGTCAATGTGTTACGGGTACAGAGTCAATGTGGAGGCTATATACAGGGTGTTACGGTACAGAGTCAATGTGGAGGCTATATACAGGGTGTTACGGTACAGAGTCAATGTGGAGGCTATATACAGGAGGTACCGGTACAGAGTCAATGTGGAGGCTATATACAGGAGGTACCGTACTATATACAGGGGTACAGAGTCAATGTGGAGGTTATATACAGGGGGTACTGGTACAAAGTCAATGTGGAGGCTATATACAGGGGGTACCGGTACAAAGTCAATGTGGAGGCTATAAACAGGGGGTACCGGTACAGAGTCAATATGGAGGTTATATACAGGGGGTACCGGTACAGAGTCAATGTGGAGGGGCACTGGTGTCGAGGTAATATGTACTTGTAGGTAGAGTTATTAAAGTGAATATGTATAGATAATAATAGAGAGTAGCAGTGGCGTAAAAGAGGGGGGCTGGGTAGACATTTGATTAGCTGTTCAGGAGTTTTATGGCTTGGGGGTAGAAGCTATTTAGGATCCTCTTGACATAGACTTGGCACTCAGGTACCGCTGCCGTGCGGTAGCAGAGATAACAGTCTATGACTAGGGGGCTGGAGTCTTTGACAATTTTTAGGCCTTCCTCTGACACCACCTGGTATAGAGGTCCTGGATGGTAGGACGCTTGGCCCCGGTGATGTACTAGGCCGTACGCACTTGTCACGAATCCCGCCGAAGATGGTGCCTCTTCCTGTTCGGGCGGCGGTCGTCGTCGCCGGCCTACTAGCTGCCATCGATTCCCTTTTTTGTTTCTGTTTGTTTGGTCTGATTGGTGCACACCTGTTTTGAGTTTCGTTTTGTTTGTGGGCTATTTAAGGGCACTAGGCCCTCCGGCCCGTCGGCTATTGTGCGGGCTTGTTTTCTGTTCATGGTGTTGGATTATTTGTGGATTCTATTTTTCCGGACAGTTTTTGTCCTGCTTGTTCGGACTGGTTATTTCATGCGCCCTTGTGTTTGGAATAAAGATCCACGTTCGGAACTAACCTGCTCTCTGCGCCTGACTCCTCCACCCACTACTCCTAGAAGCTGTAACAGCACTACCCGCTGTAGTGCCTTGTGGTCGGAGGCCAAGCAGTTGCCATACCAGGCAGTGATGCAACCCGTCAGGATGCTCTTGATGGTGCAGCTGTAAAACCTTTTGTGGATCTGAGGATCCTGAGGGGGAATAGGTTTTGTCGTGCCCTCTTCACAACTGTCTTGGTGTGCTTGGACCATGTTAGTTTGTTGGTGATGTGGACACCAAGGAACTTGAAGCTCTCAACCGCCTCTACTAAAGCCCAGTCAATGAGAATAGGGAGTGATCTGTCCTCCTTTTCCTGTAGTCCACAATCATCTCCTTTGTCTTGATCACATTGAGGGAGAGGTTGTTGTCCTTGCACTACACGGTCAGGTCTCTGACTGGCTGTCTAATCGTTATCGGTGATCAGGCCTACCATTGTTATGTCATCAGCAAACTTAATGATGGTGTTGGAGTCTTACCTGGCCTTGCCCTCACCCCTGAAGGGCCCCCGTGTTGAGGATCAGCGTGGCAGATGTGTTGTTACCTACCCTTACCACCTGGGGGGCGACCCGTCAGGAATTCAAGGATCCAGTTGCAGAGGGACGTGTTTAGGCACAAGGTACTTAGCTTAGTGATGAGCTTTGAGGGTAATATGGTGTTGAACACTGAGCTGTATTCAATGAATAACATTCTCACATAGTGGGTCCTTTTGTCCAGGTGGGAAAGGGCAGTGCAGAGTGCAATAGAGATTGCATCATCTGTGGATCTGTTGGTGCGGTATGCAAATTGGAGTGGGTCTGGGGTTTCTGGGATAATGGTGCTGATGTGAGCCATGACCAGCCTTTCAAAGCATTTCATGGCAACAGACGTGAGTGCTAAGGGTTGGTAGTCATTAAGGCAGGTTACCTTAGTGTTCTTGTGCACAGGCACAGACAGGGAGAGGTAGAACATGTCAGTGAAGCCCAAACTATAGTTTGTAAACAAGAGGCTGCTGTTCTGTCCTACCAATAGAGTGTATAACCTGTTCTGTCCTACCAATAGAGTGTATAACCTGGTCTATCCTGTCTATAGAGTGTACAGGGAGACGTGTACAGGGAGACGAGTACAGGGAGACGAGTACAGGGAGACGAGTACAGGGAGTTCTTAGTGTCGTCGTTCAGCCACGACTCGGTGAAACATAAGATGTTACATCTTTATGTTTTAATGACCTTTTTGTATGATATTCATGCTTTCAGCTCATCCCATTTATTTTCCAGCAATTGAACACTAGCTAGCAGGATGGAAGGCAAAGGCAGATTAGCCATGCATCCTCCGAAACACAACCCAACCAAGTCGCACTGCTTCTTAACACAGCACACATCCAACCCAGAAGCCAGCCGCACCAATGTGTTATACACCTAGCGACCTGGTTAGCGTGCACTGCGCCCGGCCTGCCACAGGAGTCGCTAGTGTGCGATGAGACAAGGATATCCCAAACCCTCCCTAACCTGCATGACGCTGGGCCAATTGTGCGCCGCCCCATGGGCCTGGGCTCAAACCCAGAGTCTCTGGTGGCACAACTAACACTGCAATGCAGTGCCTTAGACCACTGCACCACCGAGAGGCACAGAATTGAAGCTTTTAACTGCTATAAGACACTTGTATGTAGCTAAATGTTTAATATCTATATTTTTTATGATAATTTATTTGAATTGCGCGCCCTCCAATTTCACCGGAAGTTGTCGATAGGTGTCCCGCTTTTAAGCAATGGCTTTTTTCTGGCCACTCTTTCATAAAGCCCAGCTCTGTGGAGTGTACGGCTTAAGGTGGTCCTACAGACAGATACTCCAATTTCCACTGTGGAGCTTTGTAGGTCCTTCAGGGTTATCTTTGTTGCCTCTCTGACTAATGCCCTCCTTGCCTGGTCTGTGAGTTTTGGTGGGCGGCCCTCTCTTGGCAGGTTTGAGGTCTCAGTTAACCCACAGAGGTCTCTGTTAACCCATAGAGGTCTCAGTTAACCCAGAGGTCTCAGTTAACCCACAGAGGTCTCAGTTAACCCACAGAGGTCTCAGTTAACCCACAGAGGTCTCAGTTAACCCACAGAGGTTTCAGTTAACCCACAGAGGTCTCAGTTAACCCACAGAGGTCTCAGTTAACCCACAGAGGTCTCAGTTAACCCACAGAGGTCTCAGTTAACCCACAGAGGTCTCAGTTAACCCACAGAGGTCTCAGTTAACCCACAGAGGTCTCAGTTAACCCACAGAGGTCTCAGTTAACCCACAGAGGTCTCAGTTAACCCACAGAGGTCTCAGTTAACCCACAGAGGTCTCAGTTAACCCACAGAGGTCTCAGTTAACCCACAGAGGTCTCAGTTAACCCACAGAGGTCTCAGTTAACCCACAGAGGTCTCACTTAACCCACAGAGGTCTCACTTAACCCACAGAGGTCTCAGTTAACCCACAGAGGTCTCAGTTAACCCGCAGTGGTCCCAGTTAAGCCACAGTTTTACTCCTTGATGTTTAAAACACATTGCAACCTGAAAGGGCGATAGAATCCTTTTGCAAAGATTCTTTTGGGGAGAGTTTCAGCCTGGTTTTGAACTGGTCAAAACGTAATATATTAAAGGTATTAAGACCATGGGGATATAATGAGGTTAGCCCTCTTGCTTGAGAGCAGGGAATGGATGTGTGTGAATACAAAGCCAAATTTGGCTATGTTTTTCCTGTGTAGATACAGCTTAATTCCACAGTTTTGATCCCCTTTGATGTTTTTCTTCATTCAACCTTGGGATGTTCCATGGAGACGTGCTTTTTGCTACAGGAGATTCTTTTGGGGAGAGTTTCAGGGAGACGTGGTTTTGACGTGCACTGGTCAAAGACGTGCATAGGGAGAAAGGTAGAAGACAGGGAGACGAGTGGGGTACAGGGAGACGAGTAAGGAGACGAGTAGGGAGACGAGTACAGGGAGACTTGTACAGGGAGAGCACAGGGAGACGAATGGAGACGTGTGACAGGGAGACGTGTACAGGAGAGCCAAACAGGGAGACGAGTACAGGGAGACTGTGGGAGACGTACCAGGGAGACAGCTAACATTCCCAGGGAGACCCCCAGGGAGACGTTACAGGGAGACGTTTCAGGGAGACATATTGGGGACGTTCACAGGGAGACGCGTACAGGGAGACGAGTACAGGGAGACGTGTACAGGGAGACGTGCACAGGGAGACGGAGGCACAGGGAGACGAGTGCACAGGGAGACGTGCACAGGGAGACGTGCACAGGAGAGACAGTGAGACACAGGGAGACGTGGGAGACGAGTACAGGGAGACGAGTACAGGGAGACGAGTACAGGGAGACGAGTACAGGGAGACGAGCACAGGGAGACGAGCACAGGGAGACGAGTACAGGTGAGACGTGCACAGGAGACGTGCACAGGAGACGTGCACAGGGAGAGACGTGAGTACAGGGAGACGTGTACAGGGAGACGAGTACAGGGAGACGTGTACAGGGAGACGTGTACAGGGAGACGAGTACAGGGAGACGAGTACAGGGAGACGAGTACAGGGAGACGTGTACAGGGAGACGAGTACAGGGAGACGAGTACAGGGAGACGTGTACAGGGAGACGAGTACAGGGAGACGTGTACAGGGAGACGAGTACAGGGAGAACTTGAATTAAAGAATGTAAATAATCAACCAGTCATCTGGTCTCACTTCATCGTGACATCTGTCGCTCTCACCGTAAGGTCACGGTAAATTGTGGATACTTTTTATAACCTATTGCACATACAAACGTGGGATTTTTTTGGTTATTCACTCAAGACTTGTCACACCCTGATCTGTTACATCTGTCTTTGTGCTTGTCTCTATTCCCCACAAGGTGTCTCCCATCTTCCCCATTATCCCGTGTGTATGTATACCTGCGTTTTCCGTTTGCCGTCAAGTCCTACCAGCGTGTGCCCTGTGCTCCAGTTTTTCCTTAGTCTTCCCAGTCACGACCTTTCTGTAGGCCGTCATTGTAAAATAAGAATTTGTACTTAACTAAAAATCAAATTTATTTATATAGCCCTTCGTACATCAGCTGATATCTCAAAGTGCTGTACAGAAACCCAGCCTAAAACCCCAAACAGCAAGCAATGCAGGTGTAGAAGCACGGTGGCTAGGAAAAACTCCTAGAAACGCCAAAACCTAGGAAGAAACCTAGAGAGGAACCAGGCTATGTGGGGTGGCCAGTCCTCTTCTGGCTGTGCCGGGTGGAGATTATAACAGAACATGGCCAAGATGTTCAAATGTTCATAAATGACCAGCATGGTCGAATAATAATAAGGCAGAACAGTTGAAACTGGAGCAGCAGCACGGTCAGGTGGACTGGGGACAGCAAGGAGTCATCATGTCAGGTAGTCCTGAGGCATGGTCCTATCTTAACTGACTGGCCTAGTTAAATAAAGGTTCAATGAAGGTTAAATCAAAAATGAGATTAGAATAGGATGGATCAGCAGTGATATATCTCAAAATACAGTGTTCATTGTTTTCACTGCCCTTAATTGTCACGACTTCCACCGCAGGTGGCTCCTCTTCCTGTTCGGGTGGCGCTCGGCGGTCGTCGTCCTCTTCCTGTTCGGGTGGCGCTGCGCCTCTTCCTGTTCGGGCGGCGCTCGTCGTCACCGGTCTACTAGCTGCCACCGATCCCTTTTCCCTTTTCTGTTGGTTTTGTCTTATTGGTTACACCTGTTTCTTGTTTAGGTTTTTAGTTGGGCTATTTAAGCCGGTAAGGCCCGCCTGTTCTTATTTTTCCTCTGTGTATGTTTGTGGTAGTGCGTTTCCCTTTGTTTTTCCTCCGGACTGGTTGGGTCCTGGTTTTGGGCCGGTCTTGTATGTGCGCCCGGTATTGGCGTGACCATTTTTCTCTATGTCGGAATAAAACATTGTTCTGTACCTTCTGCTTCCTGCGCCTGACTCCGCGCCCACTACGCCTAAAGTGCGTTACATTAATGTCATGAGAATAAGGACAGGCGCCACATGATGGGTTAAACCTGTTTGGAGAATTAGACATAGTGGGTCCCAGCTTGACTTCTCTGACACATACTTTACATCATGAGGAAAATGCAGTTTAAAGCCTTTTCACTTTTGGATAAAAGTGTCCTATATCGGTCGACAAGGTTTTCATTGTAATCCATTAGGGAGTCACATGATGACTGTGACCCTATGAATAAACGTGCTGTTCAATGAGTTTAGCTGGCAGTACGTTTGGCTTGGAGTCTTCCTTTGCAAGTTATCTGACTGCTGTTGTGATGTCAGTGATACTGGAGGTGCTTGGTAAACCCCAGGATGTAAAGCCCAGGATGTAAACCTCAGGATGTAGACCCCGGGATGTAAACCTCAGGATGTAAACCACAGGATGTAAACCTCAGGATGTAAAACCCAGGATGTAAACCACAGGATGTAAACCTCAGGATGTAAAACCCAGGATGTAAAACCCAGGATGTAAACCTCAGGATGTAAAACCCAGGATGTAAAACCCAGGATGTAAACCTCAGGATGTAAACCTCAGGATGTAAACCACAGGATGTAAACCTCAGGATGTAAAACCCAGGATGTAAAACCCAGGATGTAAAACCCAGGATGTAAACCTCAGGATGTAAAACCCAGGATGTCAAACCCAGGATGTAAACCTCAGGATGTAAACCTCAGGATGTAGACCCCAGGATGTAGTTAGTATTTTGTCAGGCCTTTATCTATTCAGATTAGCCAATGTCCCCCATTCTGAGAATATGGAGACACCAACAAAAGGTTGGTTGAACCTCACAAATCAATTGGTTGAACCTCACAAATCAAAATGTCAATGAAGGAACAATATATTTCTCTCATGCTATTTTGACACACACACACACACACACACCTTTTATTTTATATAATTCTCCTCACTCCTACTCTGGAAGAGGGCTGGATGGAGGGCAACTTCCACTTGAAAAACAAAAATATTGTCCACATACGTACTCAGGTTGTGCAACACATTTTTTTAACACAAGTTGTTTGGGACACTAAATATTTACACACCCGTTGTGTCAAATGCATTGTATATAAGTTGTACAACCTGAATGGATACGGGGCCATTAAGGGAAAAAAATAATACTGAGTATTCAAGATGTTATTTTAATAGTGCACACAACATTATGACATTGCTCTTTCCAGGACATGGACTGACCAGGTGAATCCAGGTGAAAGCTATGATCCCTTATTGATGTCATCGGTTAAATCCACTTCAAAATCAGTGTAGATGAAGAGGAGGAGACGGGTTAATTAAGGTGGATTTTTAAAGCCTTGAGACAATTGAGACATGGATTGTGTATGTGTGCCATTCAGAGGGTGACTGGGCAAGACAAAAGATTTAAGTGCCTCTGAACGGGGTGTGCTAGTAGGTGCCAGGCGCACCGGTTTGTGCCACTGGGTTTTTCCAAGCGTATCAGGAATGGTCCACCACCCGAAGGACATCCAGAATCCCTGTGGAGTGCTTTCAACACCTTGTATATTTCATGCCCCAACGAATTGAGGATGTTCTGAGGGCAAAAGGGGGGGGGAGGGGCCAAAAGCCTCTTAGTGGAGTGTAGGGCCTCAACAGCACGGAGGGTTCAGCCTCTTAGTGGAGAGTAGGGCCTCAACAGCACGGAGGGTTCAGCCTCTTAGTGGAGAGTAGGGCCTCAACAGCATGGAGGGTTCAGCCTCTTAGTGGAGAGTAGGGCCTCAACAGCACGGAGGGTTCAGCCTCTTAGTGGAGAGTAGGGCCTCAACAGCATGGAGGGTTCAGCCTCTTAGTGGAGAGTAGGGCCTCAACAGCACGGAGGGTTCAGCCTCTTAGTGGAGAGTAGGGCCTCAACAGCACGGAGGGTTCAGCCTCTTAGTGGAGAGTAGGGCCTCAACAGCACGGAGGGTTATGGAGATGTGACTCATGCTGCCTCATCATGACATTATTCAGTCAGGTCCAAAATGATTGGCACATGTCTCCATTTTCCTCATTACACCTTTAAACACTGACTCCTATCAATGATCCTGCCTTCATTTGGAGAATGTATAGAAACGCAAAAATAATTCATTTCTTCATTAAGGGAAAGGGGGGAGGGCCTCCAGTCAGCAACTGAATGTATTCAGCTGAAATGTATCTCCAGATGCCTGGATTAACAAAACACCACGAACAGATTGAAACGGCAGTATGAACAACTGCGAAAGAAAGTAATTTCATGGAAAGAAAATAGCATTTAGGACCGTATTATCGGGTACAAAGTATGCTATTGGGTGAATTATGACTCCATTTATGTTGACTGTATCTAATGATTGTTTTTAACCCTGCCTTCCTCGTCAATGGGTTCAATCCCTTTTTTGGAGAAGTGACCCCAAGTGGCATTCAAAGAGGTGGAGTCTTCTCACTCATTCACAAGAGGTGGAGTCTCTCCTCACTCATTCACAAGAGGTGGAGTCTCTCCTCACTCATTCACAAGAGTGGAGTCTCTCCTCACTCATTCACAAGAGGTGGAGTCTCTCCTCACTCATTCACAAGAGGTGGAGTCTCTCCTCACTCATTTACAAGAGGTGGAGTCTTCCTCAAAGAAAACAGCAGGTGGAGTCTCTCCTCACTCATTCACAAGAGGTAGAGTCTCTCCTCACTCATTCACAAGAGGTGGAGTCTATCCTCACTCATTCACAAGAGGTGGAGTCTCTCCTCACTCATTCACAAGAGGTGGAGTCTCTCCTCACTCATTCACAAGAGGTGGAGTCTCAATCCTCACTCATTCACAAGAGGTGGAGTCTCCCTCACTCATTCACAAGAGGTGGAGTCTCTCCTCACTCATTCACAAGAGGTGGAGTCTCTCCTCACTCATTCACAAGAGGTGGAGTCTCTCCTCACTCATTCACAAGAGGTGGAGTCTCTCCTCACTCATTCACAAGAGGTGGAGTCTCTCCTCACTCATTCACAAGAGGTGGAGTCTCTCCTCACTCATTCACAAGAGGTGAATCTCTCCTCACTCATTCACAAGAGGTGAATCTCCTCACTCATTCACAAGAGGTGGAATCTCTCCTCACTCTCCCTACGACGTGCAGCTATCTAGGTGACGTACTTGACACGTTGAAACCACAAGATATTCTGTCTTTTTACTGACGTGGATCTAAATACACTAATGAAGTCACAAAATATAGGCTGTATTCTATTTAAACATACTCTTAGCTCGAAATGGTCAAATGATCTGTTAGCCTTCATTTATAATTCCTTATGACCTATGAAGGGAAAGGGGATACCTAGTCAGTTGTACAACTGAATGCATTCATTTGATAGTGTCACTATATCTGTCAAATAGCAAAATAATATTGCACTTTTTAAATATAAATATTTTTTACCTTTATTTAATAACTAGGAAGGTCAATTAAGAACAAATTCGTATTTACAATGACAGCCTACCCCAGCTAAACCCAGATGACACTGGGCCAATTGTGCGCCACTCTATTGGACTCCCAATCACAGCCGGATGTGATACAGCCTGGATTTGAACCAGGGACTGTGGTGACACCTCTTGCACTGAGACGCTGAGCCACTCGGGAGCACTTGGCAGGCTACTGTGGAATTGTAATGGTCATGATGACATTTACCTTCTTTTTTTTTTTCAATAGACTGCAAACGTGAGAATTAGAACCTCGACTGTTTATAAGCTCTCATTTCTCGGCTGGAACTTGGGTGTCTCGGAGACCGTAGAGATCCTTTTATTCTCTATGTTTCTTTGGTCAGGGTGTGACTCGGATGGGAAAGTCTATGCTTTCTGTTTTTTTTGTTTTTGGCCGGGTATGATTCTCAATCAGGGACAGCTGTCTATCGTTGTCTCTGATTGGGAATCATACTTAGGCAGCCTTTTTTCCTTTTCTCATTTGTGGGTTGTTGTCTTCGTTTAATGCGTGTACAGCCTGACGGAGATTCACGTTCGTTTTTGTTGTTTATTGTTATGTTGGCGACATTTTAAAAAAATAACGAAAAATGTACGTTCAGCCACGCTGCACCTTGGTCCGGTCATTTTCAAGACGACACTCGTGACAGAGACAGAAGAAAATATAACTAATAAACATAATAAATAAACATCATGAACCCAGTCTGAATGGTTCTACAGCCATTACATCTGTAGAATACTGGAACAGTATTGGAGCTAAGGTGGCTGAGAGTTTTGCAACCGAGTGGATGCTTGAAGACATCGGCCACATGCTTGAATCAAGACAACTTTGGGAGTAAAAGGGCAGGTTAATGACAGATGCTTTGGTAAGCCTCCTAGATGAGATGTAAAATCCACTGACGCAGGTAAGACCATTATACATGGCACCGTATTAACAGCAGCTTTAACCAAAGCTTTCAACACAATGTACCTTACAATGGTAACTAAGTGCTTGATTCATCTAGGAGTCAGAGAGTCTCTTATCCTGCTGGGTCTGTAGCTTCATCTCTAACAGGAAGCAGAGGTTGAGGCACTAAGGCACCGTGTCAACATCTGACCTATGGAGTGACTTAAGGTACACTTCTTGGACCCCTTGTCTTCCTGGCCCTCATCGACAGTGAACTTCAGAAGTTCCATCACAGGTGGAAATACATTGATGGCACAGTGCATTAATAAGAGTGTGGGCAGCTATCCAGCCTTTAACATGTTCTAGAAAATATGGTGCTCTTAGGTAAATCAGCACTCCATGCAGCTCAACCCAAACAAGTGCAAAGTCCTGCATGTTTGCTTTACAAACAACCCAACCCCCTCTTTGGACCCTTTGTATCTGAACGGGACAACATGTGATTTTAAAACTGATCCAGGATGACCTGAGCTGGACCAGCAGGTGGAAAAGGGGAACCAGAACCTCTTTGTGGTTCTCAGTTGTTAGAACATGCCCATGCAAAACCTTGGATTATGGGTTCTATTCCCAAACCCAGCCTAGTCACCATCTACACCACCAACTATGGGCCTGTACTAGAATACAGTGCCCATGCATGTGTAACAGTATAACTTTGGACCGTCCCTCGCCCATACCCGGGCGCGAACCAGGAACTCTCTGCACACATCAACAACAGTCACCCATGAAGCATCGTTACCCATCGCTCCACAAAAGCCACGGCCCTTGCAGAGCAAAGGGGAACTACCACTTCAAGGTCTCAGAGCAAGTGACGTCACTGATTGAAACGCTATTTAGCTCGCACCGCTAACTAAGCTAGCCGTTTCACATCCGCATCAGTACCACCGCTAACTAAGCTAGCCGTTTCACATCCGGTACATCAGTACCACCGCTAACTAAGCTAGCCACATCCGGTACATCAGTACCACCGCTAACTAAGCTAGCCGTTTCACATCCGGTACATCAGTACCACCGCTAACTAAGCTAGCCGTTTCACATCCGTTACATCAGTACCACCGCTAACTAAGCTAGCCGTTTCACATCCGTTACATCAGTACCACCGCTAACTAAGCTAGCCGTTTCACATCCGTTAGCACCACCGCTAACTAAGCTAGCCGTTTCACATCCGTTACATCAGTACCACCGCTAACTAAGCTAGCCGTTTCACATCCGTTACATCAGCACCACCGCTAACTAAGCTAGCCGTTTCACATCCGTTACATCAGTACCACCGCTAACTAAGCTAGCCGTTTCACATCCGTTACATCAGTACCACCGCTAACTAAGCTAGCCGTTTCACATCCGTTACATCAGTACCACCGCTAACTAAGCTAGCCGTTTCACATCCGTTACAATACCATCTCACCTCAACCACAACTGGTCAATTATCCTTGGATACAGCAGCTAACACATCAGCTGAACACTCAACCTCTGACCACTGATTGAGAGAGGAACCCAACAGTCTGCCTCCAGTCTGCCCGTCACCTCCTCCAGTCCGACAACAGGAACTACCTACCACAACCAATCATCACAACCTCCGGAAGAAAAACACGTCACTCACGCAAAAACTCAGATCTGTCAGAATAAGAACTGAACGATGTCAAAGTTCATCCCCTACGTGACTCAATTACTGAACGATCTCAAACGTCATCCCCTACATGACTCATTTACTGAACCATGTCAAATGTCATCCATCGGTACATTTTTGAATGCTCAGCAGGACAGGAATGGTCCAATTCACACACTTATCAAGAGAACATCCCTGGTCATCGCTACTGTCTCTGATCTGGAGGACTCACTAAACAGAGAACATCCCTGGTCGTCCCTACTGCCTCCTATCTGGAGGACTCACTAAACAGAGAACATCCCTGGTCATCCCTACTGACTCTGATCTGGAGGACTCACTAAACAGAGAACATCCCTGGTCATCGCTACTGACTCTGATCTGGAGGACTCACTAAACAGAGAACATCCCTGGTCATCCCTACTGACTCTGATCTGGAGGACTCACTAAACAGAGAACATCCCTGGTCATCGCTAATAGCCTCTGATCTGGAGGACTCACTAAACAGAGAACATCCCTGGTCATCCCTACTGCCTCTGATCTGGAGGACTCACTAAACAGAGAACATCCCTGGTCATCTCTACTGCGTCTGATCTGGAGGACTCACTAAACAGAGAACATCCCTGGCCATCCCTACTGCCTCTGATCTGGAGGACTCACTAAACAGAGAACATCCCTGGTCATCGCTACTGACTCTGATCTGGAGGACTCACTAAACAGAGAACATCCCTGGTCATCCCTACTGACTCTGATCTGGAGGACTCACTAAACAGAGAACATCCCTGGTCATCGCTAATAGCCTCTGATCTGGAGGACTCACTAAACAGAGAACATCCCTGGTCATCCCTACTGCCTCTGATCTGGAGGACTCACTAAACAGAGAACATCCCTGGTCATCTCTACTAGCCTCTGATCTGGAGGACTCACTAAACAGAGAACATCCCTGGCCATCCCTACTGCCTCTGATCTGGAGGACTCACTAAACAGAGAACATCCCTGGTCATCTCTACTGCCTCTGATATGGAGGACTCACTAAACAGAGAACATCCCCGGTCATCTCTACTGTCTCTGATCTGGCAGACTCACTAAACAGAGAACATCCCTGGTCATCCCTACTGCCTCTGATCTGGAGGACTCACTAAACAGAGAACATCCCTGGTCATCTCTACTGCCATTGATCTGGAGGACTCACTAAACAGAGAACATCCCTGGTCATCCCTACTGCCTCTGATCTGGAGGACTCACTAAACAGAGAACATCCCTGGTCATCGCTAATAGCCTCTGATCTGGAGGACTCACTAAACAGAGAACATCCCTGGTCATCGCTACTGACTCTGATCTGGAGGACTCACTAAACAGAGAACATCCCTGGTCATCCCTACTGACTCTGATCTGGAGGACTCACTAAACAGAGAACATCCCTGGTCATCGCTACTGACTCTGATCTGGAGGACTCACTAAACAGAGAACATCCCTGGTCATCCCTACTGACTCTGATCTGGAGGACTCACTAAACAGAGAACATCCCTGGTCATCTCTACTGACTCTGATCTGGAGGACTCACTAAACAGAGAACATCCCTGGTCATCCCTACTGTCTCTGATCTGGAGGACTCACTAAACAGAGAACATCCCTGGTCATCGCTACTGCCTCTGATCTGGAGGACTCACTAAACAGAGAACATCCCTGTCATCCCTACTGCCTCTGATCTGGAGGACTCACTAAACAGAGAACATCCCTGGTCATCTCTACTGCCTCTGATCTGGAGGACTCACTAAACAGAGAACATCCCTGGTCATCGCTACTGCCTCTGATCTGGAGGACTCACTAAACAGAGAACATCCCTGGTCATACTGCCTCTGATCTGGAGGACTCACTAAACAGAGAACATCCCATGTCATCTCTACTGCGTCTGATCTGGAGGACTCACTAAACAGAGAACATCCCTGGCCATCCCTACTGCCTCTGATCTGGAGGACTCACTAAACAGAGAACATCCCTGGTCATCTCTACTGCCTCTGATATGGAGGACTCACTAAACAGAGAACATCCCCGGTCATCTCTACTGTCTCTGATCTGGCAGACTCACTAAACAGAGAACATCCCTGGTCATCCCTACTGCCTCTGATCTGGAGGACTCACTAAACAGAGAACATCCCTGGTCATCGCTAATAGCCTCTGATCTGGAGGACTCACTAAACAGAGAACATCCCTGGTCATCGCTACTGACTCTGATCTGGAGGACTCACTAAACAGAGAACATCCCTGGTCATCCCTACTGACTCTGATCTGGAGGACTCACTAAACAGAGAACATCCCTGGTCATCGCTACTGACTCTGATCTGGAGGACTCACTAAACAGAGAACATCCCTGGTCATCGCTACTGACTCTGATCTGGAGGACTCACTAAACAGAGAACATCCCTGGTCATCCCTACTGCCTCTGATCTGGAGGACTCACTAAACAGAGAACATCCCTGGTCATCGCTACTGCCTCTGATCTGGAGGACTCACTAAACAGAGAACATCCCTGGTCATCCCTACTGCCTCTGATCTGGAGGACTCACTAAACAGAGAACATCCCTGGTCATCCCTACTGCCTCTGATCTGGAGGACTCACAAACAGAGAACATCCCTGGTCATCCCTACTGACTCTGATCTGGAGGACTCACTAAACAGAGAACATCCCTGGTCATCCCTACTGCCTCTGATCTGGAGGACTCACTAAACAGAGAACATCCCTGGTCATCCCTACTGCCTCTGATCTGGAGGACTCACTAAACAGAGAACATCCCTGGTCATCCCTACTGCCTCTGATCTGGAGGACTCACTAAACAGAGAACATCCCTGGTCATCCCTACTGCCTCTGATCTGGAGGACTCACTAAACAGAGAACATCCCTGGTCATCCCTACTGCCTCTGATCTGGAGGACTCACTAAACAGAGAACATCCCTGGTCATCGCTACTGCCATTGATCTGGCTGTGAATTATGCCTGCGTGTTGCAGTGTGCCCCTGGCTGTACTTTATATTTGTTTATTGTTGAAATGGTGCCGTTGGGTTTGGGCTTAAAATAAGGAATTTGAAATAATGTTATAACTTTTACTTTTGATACTCAAGTAGTATTTTTGCTGGGTGACTTTTACTTTCGTCATTTTCTATTAAGGATATCTTTACTTTAACTCAAGTATGACATTGGATACTTTTCCCACCCCTGCCTGCAGGTACTAAGGGGTCACCATCCAACCCTGCCTATAATAAGTAGCCCTAGTCTACTTGCCATACCTGCTCTTACACCTTAGTCATTATCTAGCATGCCTACCTGCCACAGGACAGTAGACACTATGCAACCACATGGAGCTGTGGGGTCAGCAGTGGGGTCAAGCCCAACACTTACAAACCCTCCAGTGTGTTAGTCCTCATGGTGTTGTTAGTCCTGGGACAGAAGACTGGTGTTAGTCCTCATGGTGTTACCTGGGACTGGACCCTCCAGTGTGTTAGTCCTCATGGTGTTAGTGGACCCTCCAGTGTGTTAGTCCTCATGGTGTTAGCTGGGACAGAAGACTGGACCCTCCAGTGGTGTTAGTCCTCATGGTGGTTACCTGGGACAGAAGACTGGACCCTCCAGTGTGTTAGTCCTCATGGTGTTAGCTGGGACAGAAGACTGTGTTAGTCCTCCAGTGTGTTAGTCCTCATGGTGTTACCTGGGACAGAAGACTGGACCCTCCAGTGTGTTAGTCCTCATGGTGTTACCTGGGACAGAAGACTGGACCCTCCAGTGTGTTAGTCCTCATGGTGTTAGCTGGGACAGAAGCCTGCACACCCCCTCCAGTGGCTCTCCAGGAGAGCTGGTGACCAATGTCCTACATGCCATGACAGGAAAGCATGATCCTCATACTAACCCTAGCATAGGCAGACCTACTACGCTTAATTAAACAGATCGTATCTTGTTATTGTAGTATTGGCCCTAAGACCACATAAAAGCATTGTTGATCTGTGCCTGGACTCAGAGCCCAGGGTCTATGGTCCATCGGCAATAATTCCTGAAAACCAAATAAACCCGTAGCCCTTAGGAACATGTTGTGTAGATCTGGAAGTATTTGATATGTGGAACCAATATGCTGATAGCTCCATCTTGACCTCATTGTTGACCTCATTGTCCACAAAGCGGCAGAGCTGGCTGTCTAGTTCCCGCCTATTCTTTCTTTCGATTGGTGGATACATCTCATTATCATAATTTGTTTTGAATATTCGATGAGGGTTGTCGACGTCAGCCGCCTGTTTTCAGTGGAGAGAGACGCTAAGCTACAAGCCTCATGCCATGAATATGCGTAGCCATCTCGTGACAACTCCGATATTCCGTGTTTTTTCTCAAAGCCGCCGGGATGTCACGTGTCCTACTTCAATCAGAACACTCATAACAACTTAAGCATTATGAACTTTCTATTTCTATCAAATAAACCTCACATAACAAAAATGACATGATTTTTTTTGTTTGACCAAATTCGACACTCTCTCATTGTTCTCCATACAAAAAATACAAAAAGACTTCCTTGCTTGGTGGGCGAAACAACGAATAAAATGCCACCTGCTGGAGCGAGAGAGATTTTCGATGGAAATGGGCCTCTCAAAAAATTGAAGGCAGTCGGGTCGTCACTAGTTACCACAAACACAAAGCCAAAAGGGCCGCCTAGCCGACCAATCAGATGAGGGAGTGTGTTGATGCGTATGCCGGCTCAGAAGGCCCACCTACCCGACCAATCAGATGAGGGAGTGTGTTGATGCATATGCCGGCTCAGAAGGCCCTCCTAGCAGACCAATCAGATGAGGGAGTGTGTTGATGCCTTTGCTGGCTCAGAAGGCCCTCCTACCCGACCAATCAGATGAGGGAGTGTGTTGATGCATATGCCGGCTCAGAAGGCCCTCCTAGCAGACCAATCAGATGAGGGAGTGTGTTGATGCCTTTGCCGGCTCAGAAGGCCCTCCTAGCCGACCAATCAGATGAGGGAGTGTGTTGATGCGTATGCCGGCTCAGAAGGCCCTCCTACCCGACCAATCAGATGAGGGAGTGTGTTGATGCGTATGCCGGCTCAGAAGGCCCGCCTAGCCGACCAATCAGATGAGGGAGTGTGATGGTTTGCGTGAAAAGGCATCATTTTCGAAATGGCAATATCTCGTTTTCAAGTTTGAGAGTACCAAATAACTAAATACATTCAGGAACAAGAACTAAAATGACACAACTAAAATGAATAACATTGAGAAAGGTCACAAGTTTTGGTCAGAAGGGTAAGTTGTCTTCTCTTTTATTAGATAATTAGAAACAAACTTGTTCTACTCTCTTCTAAAAATGAGCGAGCTTACGAGCACAAGGGATTCAATTCCGAGCACAGAGTTCTTCTATTTGATAGGGCAACGTTGTTACTTTCTCTACAGGCCTTTCATTCTCTTAGTAATAATATTATTGACCTGCAACAGATGCACAGTAAGGATGTTTGACATTCGAGGTGTGTGTGTGTATAACCGATGTGAAATGGCTAGCGGCGGTGCGCGCTACTAGCGTTTCAATCGGTGACGTCACTCGGTCTGAGACCTTGAAGTAGTTGTCCCCCTTTGCTCTGCAAGGGCCGTGGCTTTTGTGGAGCGATGGGTAACGATTCTTCGTGGGGTGACTGTTGTCTGTGTGCAGAGGGTCCCTGGTTCGAGCCCGGGTAGGGGTGAGGAGAGGGACGGAAGCTATACTGTTACACGCGCGTGTTCTTTTCTGTGTGCTTCTGTTTCACCTCACTGATCCACTTCAAAAGGGTGAACATTGCTGACATAAATCAATTGAATCATCAAATTGCCCCGTGTTCCACAACGTGGCATTCTGAGAATACACACATATGGTTTCATAAGTGAAATTTGTAGGATAAATAAATAACTCCAAATCAGTAACCCATGATGAACTTCAACCCTATATAGTACACTACTTTAGACTGGCACCCTATTCCCTATATAGTACACTACTTTAGACTGGCACCCTATTCCCTATATAGTACACTACTTTAGACTGGCACCCTATTCCCTATATAGTACACTACTTTAGACTGGCACCCTATTCCCTATATAGTACACTACTTTAGACTGGCACCCTATTCCCTATATAGTACACTACTTTAGACTGGCACCCTATTCCCTATATAGTGCACTTCCTTAGACTGGCACCCTATTCCCTATATAGTGCACTACTTTAGACTGGCACCCTATTCCCTATATAGTACACTACTTTAGACTGGCACCCTATTCCCTATATAGTGCACTTCTTTAGACTGGCACCCTATTCCCTATATAGTACACTTCCTTAGACTGGCACCCTATTCCCTATATAGTACACTTCCTTAGACTGGCACCCTATTCCCTATATAGTACACTTCCTTAGACTGGCACCCTATTCCCTATATAGTACACTTCCTTAGACTGGCACCCTATTCCCTATATAGTACACTTCCTTAGACTGGCACCCTATTCCCTATATAGTGCACTACTTTAGACTGGCACCCTATTCCCTATATAGTACACTACTTTAGACTGGCACCCTATTCCCTATATAGTACACTACTTTAGACTGGCACCCTATTCCCTATATAGTACACTACTTTAGACTGGCACCCTATTCCCTATATAGTACACTACTTTAGACTGGCACCCTATTCCCTATATAGTACACTACTTTAGACTGGCACCCTATTCCCTATATAGTACACTACTTTAGACTGGCACCCTATTCCCTATATAGTGCACTTCCTTAGACTGGCACCCTATTCCCTATATAGTGCACTACTTTAGACTGGCACCCTATTCCCTATATAGTACACTACTTTAGACTGGCACCCTATTCCCTATATAGTGCACTTCTTTAGACTGGCACCCTATTCCCTATATAGTACACTTCCTTAGACTGGCACCCTATTCCCTATATAGTACACTTCCTTAGACTGGCACCCTATTCCCTATATAGTACACTTCCTTAGACTGGCACCCTATTCCCTATATAGTACACTTCCTTAGACTGGCACCCTATTCCCTATATAGTACACTTCCTTAGACTGGCACCCTATTCCTATATAGTGCACTACTTTAGACTGGCACCCTATTCCCTATATAGTACACTACTTTAGACTGGCACCCTATTCCCTATATAGTGCACTACTTTAGACTGGCACCCTATTCCCTATATAGTACACTTCTTTAGACTGGCACCCTATTCCCTATATAGTACACTTCCTTAGACTGGCACCCTATTCCCTATATAGTACACTACTTTAGACTGGCACCCTATTCCCTATATAGTACACTTCTTTAGACTGGCACCCTATTCCCTATATAGTACACTTCTTTAGACTGGCACCCTATTCCCTATATAGTACACTTCTTTAGACTGGCACCCTATTCCCTATATAGTACACTTCTTTAGACTGGCACCCTATTCCCTATATAGTACACTTCTTTAGACTGGCACCCTATTCCCTATATAGTGCACTTCTTTAGACTGGCACCCTATTCCCTATATAGTACACTTCCTTAGACTGGCACCCTATTCCCTATATAGTACACTTCCTTAGACTGGCACCCTATTCCCTATATAGTACACTTCCTTAGACTGGCACCCTATTCCCTATATAGTACACTTCCTTAGACTGGCACCCTATTCCCTATATAGTACACTTCCTTAGACTGGCACCCTATTCCCTATATAGTGCACTACTTTAGACTGGCACCCTATTCCCTATATAGTGCACTACTTTAGACTGGCACCCTATTCCCTATATAGTGCACTACTTTAGACTGGCACCCTATTCCCTATATAGTGCACTTCTTTAGACTGGCACCCTATTCCCTATATAGTACACTTCCTTAGACTGGCACCCTATTCCCTATATAGTACACTTCCTTAGACTGGCACCCTATTCCCTATATAGTGCACTACTTTAGACTGGCACCCTATTCCCTATATAGTGCACTACTTTAGACTGGCACCCTATTCCCTATATAGTACACTTCCTTAGACTGGCACCCTATTCCCTATATAGTGCACTACTTTAGACTGGCACCCTATTCCCTATATAGTGCACTTCCTTAGACTGGCACCCTATTCCCTATATAGTGCACTACTTTAGACTGGCACCCTATTCCCTATATAGTGCACTTCCTTAGACTGGCACCCTATTCCCTATATAGTGCACTACTTTAGACTGGCACCCTATTCCCTATATAGTGCACTACTTTAGACTGGCACCCTATTCCCTATATAGTACACTTCCTTAGACTGGCACCCTATTCCCTATATAGTGCACTACTTTAGACTGGCACCCTATTCCCTATATAGTGCACTACTTTAGACTGGCACCCTATTCCCTATATAGTACACTTCCTTAGACTGGCACCCTATTCCTATATAGTGCACTACTTTAGACTGGCACCCTATTCCCTATATAGTACACTTCCTTAGACTGGCACCCTATTCCCTATATAGTGCACTACTTTAGACTGGCACCCTATTCCCTATATAGTACACTTCCTTAGACTGGCACCCTATTCCCTATATAGTACACTACTTTAGACTGGCACCCTATTCCCTATATAGTGCACTACTTTAGACTGGCACCCTATTCCCTATATAGTACACTACTTTAGACTGGCACCCTATTCCCTATATAGTACACTACTTTAGACTGGCACCCTATTCCCTATATAGTGCACTACTTTAGACTGGCACCCTATTCCCTATATAGTGCACTACTTTAGACTGGCACCCTATTCCCTATATAGTACACTTCCTTAGACTGGCACCCTATTCCCTATATAGTACACTACTTTAGACTGGCACCCTATTCCCTATATAGTGCACTACTTTAGACTGGCACCCTATTCCCTATATAGTGCACTACTTTAGACTGGCACCCTATTCCCTATATAGTGCACTACTTTAGACTGGCACCCTATTCCCTATATAGTGCACTTCCTTAGACTGGCACCCTATTCCCTATATAGTGCACTACTTTAGACTGGCACCCTATTCCCTATATAGTACACTTCCTTAGACTGGCACCCTATTCCCTATATAGTACACTTCCTTAGACTGGCACCCTATTCCCTATATAGTACACTTCCTTAGACTGGCACCCTATTCCCTATATAGTACACTTCCTTAGACTGGCACCCTATTCCCTATATAGTACACTTCCTTAGACTGGCACCCTATTCCCTATATAGTGCACTACTTTAGACTGGCACCCTATTCCCTATATAGTACACTACTTTAGACTGGCACCCTATTCCCTATATAGTGCACTACTTTAGACTGGCACCCTATTCCCTATATAGTACACTTCTTTAGACTGGCACCCTATTCCCTATATAGTACACTTCCTTAGACTGGCACCCTATTCCCTATATAGTACACTACTTTAGACTGGCACCCTATTCCCTATATAGTACACTTCTTTAGACTGGCACCCTATTCCCTATATAGTACACTTCTTTAGACTGGCACCCTATTCCCTATATAGTACACTTCTTTAGACTGGCACCCTATTCCCTATATAGTACACTTCTTTAGACTGGCACCCTATTCCCTATATAGTACACTTCTTTAGACTGGCACCCTATTCCCTATATAGTGCACTTCTTTAGACTGGCACCCTATTCCCTATATAGTACACTTCCTTAGACTGGCACCCTATTCCCTATATAGTACACTTCCTTAGACTGGCACCCTATTCCCTATATAGTACACTTCCTTAGACTGGCACCCTATTCCTATATAGTACACTTCCTTAGACTGGCACCCTATTCCCTATATAGTACACTTCCTTAGACTGGCACCCTATTCCCTATATAGTGCACTACTTTAGACTGGCACCCTATTCCCTATATAGTGCACTACTTTAGACTGGCACCTATTCCCTATATAGTGCACTACTTTAGACTGGCACCCTATTCCCTATATAGTGCACTTCTTTAGACTGGCACCCTATTCCCTATATAGTACACTTCCTTAGACTGGCACCCTATTCCCTATATAGTACACTTCCTTAGACTGGCACCCTATTCCCTATATAGTGCACTACTTTAGACTGGCACCCTATTCCCTATATAGTGCACTACTTTAGACTGGCACCCTATTCCCTATATAGTACACTTCCTTAGACTGGCACCCTATTCCCTATATAGTGCACTACTTTAGACTGGCACCCTATTCCCTATATAGTGCACTTCCTTAGACTGGCACCCTATTCCCTATATAGTGCACTACTTTAGACTGGCACCCTATTCCCTATATAGTGCACTTCCTTAGACTGGCACCCTATTCCCTATATAGTGCACTACTTTAGACTGGCACCCTATTCCCTATATAGTGCACTACTTTAGACTGGCACCCTATTCCCTATATAGTACACTTCCTTAGACTGGCACCCTATTCCCTATATAGTGCACTACTTTAGACTGGCACCCTATTCCCTATATAGTGCACTACTTTAGACTGGCACCCTATTCCCTATATAGTACACTTCCTTAGACTGGCACCCTATTCCCTATAGTGCACTACTTTAGACTGGCACCCTATTCCCTATATAGTACACTTCCTTAGACTGGCACCCTATTCCCTATATAGTGCACTACTTTAGACTGGCACCCTATTCCCTATATAGTACACTTCCTTAGACTGGCACCCTATTCCCTATATAGTACACTACTTTAGACTGGCACCCTATTCCCTATATAGTGCACTACTTTAGACTGGCACCCTATTCCCTATATAGTACACTACTTTAGACTGGCACCCTATTCCCTATATAGTACACTACTTTAGACTGGCACCCTATTCCCTATATAGTGCACTACTTTAGACTGGCACCCTATTCCCTATATAGTGCACTACTTTAGACTGGCACCCTATTCCCTATATAGTACACTTCCTTAGACTGGCACCCTATTCCCTATATAGTACACTACTTTAGACTGGCACCCTATTCCCTATATAGTGCACTACTTTAGACTGGCACCCTATTCCCTATATAGTGCACTACTTTAGACTGGCACCCTATTCCCTATATAGTGCACTACTTTAGACTGGCACCCTATTCCCTATATAGTGCACTTCCTTAGACTGGCACCCTATTCCTATATAGTGCACTACTTTAGACTGGCACCCTATTCCCTATATAGTACACTTCCTTAGACTGGCACCCTATTCCCTATATAGTACACTTCCTTAGACTGGCACCCTATTCCCTATATAGTACACTTCCTTAGACTGGCACCCTATTCCCTATATAGTGCACTACTTTAGACTGGCACCCTATTCCCTATATAGTGCACTTCCTTAGACTGGCACCCTATTCCCTATATAGTGCACTTCCTTAGACTGGCACCCTATTCCCTATATAGTGCACTACTTTAGACTGGCACCCTATTCCCTATATAGTGCACTACTTTAGACTGGCACCCTATTCCCTATATAGTGCACTACTTTAGACTGGCACCCTATTCCCTATATAGTGTACTACTTTAGACTGGCACCCTATTCCCTATATAGTGCACTACTTTAGACTGGCACCCTATTCCTATATAGTGCACTACCTTAGATTGGAAACCTATGGGTCCTGGTCAAAAGTAGGGCACTATATAGGGAATAGAAGGACATTTGGTATACAGCCTGAGTGTTTACTACGACAAGGTTTTGCGGTGATAAAATCGGATTATGTCTGGTTATTTGTTGTGATACAAGAGACCAGTGAATGATTGTATTGCTGTGATTGTTGGCGACGCTGAGCTAGCTAGTTGAGTTATCCAGATTATACATTTAGTCATATTGTGAATGATTTATGTATTAGACAGAGAGAGAGAGAGATACAGAGAGAGAGAGAGATACAGAGAGAGATACAGAGAGATACAGAGAGAGAGAGAGAGAGAGAGATACAGAGAGAGAGAGATACAGAGAGATACAGAGAGAGAGAGATACAGAGAGAGAGAGAGAGAGAGAGAGAGAGAGAGATACAGAGAGAGAGAGATACAGAGAGAGAGAGATACAGAGAGATACAGAGAGAGAGAGAGATACAGAGAGAGATACAGATACAGAGAGATACAGAGAGATACAGAGAGAGAGGGAGATACTAATACTTGCCCACACACCGATCTTCCCTCTTGCAGGGAACATGCCACTTGGGTGGAGATGACCTATTCTCCTAATCCAATTTCCCCCCCTCTCTTGCAATCATGGATGGCCTAGTCACACACACACAGGCTGACCTACACACGCAAACAGATGCACAGACAGACGCTGCCGTGTGTCACCATGACTACTCCATCCTGTGTGTGTGTGTTTGATGAGTGTTTGCGTGATCATGAGGACACACAGCTGTCTGTCTAACAGAGCCAGTAAAGTTAATTAGCTCAGCTCTGACCCCGACCGTCATAGACCAGACTCAATAATACATTTAACACACAGCTCTACAGATGTTGTTGACTCTGTGCTATAGACACTTATCTACCTCTGAGTGTTTTATAGGTGCTACACATTGGATTTATATTTTAATTGTTGCATTGCCATTTCAGAAAATGTCCATAATATATTTCCAGCTAATAGTGGAATGATAATGTTTCACAGTATAACTTACCTGCCAGTATTGTGATTGGCTGTGATATTGGCCTCTTGATTTCTCCTGCCGGAGCAACATCTGTTGTCACACTTGGAAAGCTTTGTTTTCTAGTGGAAATTACTAATTTCCTGGTTGCTAACATTATACACTGCACTCAATTTCAGTTTATTTGAGAAAAGAAGTACTGAATAGTGTTGGGAATCATTGGACCATCTAGATCATTGTAAAATATATTATCAAATAACAACAAATATATATATATATTTTTACAGCTTTATGAAGCTGGTGGACCAAAACGAAACTTACTTTCGGTTTTGGTCTACCAGCTTCAACCAGAGGTGTTGGTCCAGCAGCTTCAACCAGAGGTGTTGGTCCACCAGCTTTAACCAGAGGTGTTGGTCCACCAGCTTCAACCAGAGGTGTTGGTCCACCAGCTTCAACCAGAGGTGTTGGTCCACCAGCTTCAACCAGAGGTGTTGGTCCAGCAGCTTCAACCAGAGGTGTTGGTCCAGCAGCTTCAACCAGAGGTGTTAGTCCAACAGCTTCAACCAGAGGTGTTGGTCCAACAGCTTCTGCCAGAGGTGTTGGTCCAACAGCTTCAACCAGAGGTGTTGGTCCAGCAGACCTGACTATTTGGACTAATAAAATAAGCATTGGTCACTTCCCAGCTCACTTGCTGATGATTATAGACTTTAAACATTCACAGCTGTAATCTGTTAAATGAAGAGTTGATGCACTGCACACTTTTTTTAAAAGCATCATTTTTAATATTTTGGCTTGGGGAGGGTTGGAGAGGCTTGGGGAGGGTTGGGGAGGGTTGGAGAGGCTTGGAGAGTCTTGTGGAGGCTTGGGGAGGGTTGGGGAGGGTTGGGGGTTGGAGAGGGTTGGAGAGGGTTGGGGAGGCTTGGGGGGTTGGGGAGGCTTGGGGAGGGTTGGGGAGGCTGGGGGAGGGTTGGGGAGGGTGGGGGAGGCTTGGGGAGGGTGGGGGAGGCTTGGGGAGGGTTGGGGTGGCTTGGGGAGGGTTGGGGAGGCTTGGGGAGGGTATCAAGTCCAAGTCATGAGTCATTGGTGTTAAAGTCAAAGTCGAGTTGCAAGTCATCATATTTGTGACTCGAGTCCACACCTCTGTAATACAGTATATTATAAAGCCCTTTTTACATCAGCCAATGTCACAAAGTGCTGTACAGAAACCCAGCCTAAAATCCCAAACTGCAAGCAATGCAGGTGTAGAAGCACAGTGGCTAGGAAAAACTCCCTAGAAAGGCCGGAATATAATATGAGATGAGTAATGCAAAATATGTAAACATTATTAAAGTGACCAGTGATTCCATGTCTTTGTATATCGGGCAGCAGCCTCTAAGGTGCAGGGTTGAGTAACCGGGTGGTAGCCGGCTAGTGATGGATATATAACAGTCTGATGGCCTTGCGATTGAAGCTGTTTTTCAGTCTCTCGGTCCCAGCTTTGATGCACTTGTACTGACCTCACCTTCTGGATGGTAGCGGGGTGAACAGGCAGTGGCTCGGGTGGTTGTTGACCTCGATGTTCTTTATGGCCTTCCTGTGATATCGGGTGCTGTAGGTATCCTGGAGGGCAGGTTGTTTGCCCCCGGTGATGCGTTGTGCAGACCGCACCACCCTCTGGAGAGCCTTGAGGTTGTGGGCTAAGCATTTGCCGTACCAGGCGGTGATACAGCCCGACAGGATGCTCTCAATTGTGCATCTGTAAAAGTTTGTGAGGGTTTTAGGTGCCAAATAGAACAACAATAGTGTTATAGTGAATTATAGTTCATGTTTTAACAGTCATTTATCCTTTTCTTTTTGTGCACATTCCCCTTAGTCTATACGGAGCCTCTCCCTCCTCCTTCTCAGATTTCTGTCCATTCAGTCTCTATGTAACAGTATAGCTTCTGTCCCTCTCCTCGCCCCTACCTGGCCTCGAACCAGGGACCCTCTGCACACATCAACAACTGACACCCACAAAGCAACGTTACCCATCGCTCCACAAATCCACGGCCATTGCAGAGCAAGGGGAACAACTACTTCAATCAAGGTCTCAGAGCGAGTGACGTCACCGATTGAAACGCTATTAGCGCGCACCACCGCTAACTAGCTAACTAACATCGGTTACATCTACACACCTCTCTCTCTTTCTGTCACTCTCTGTCCAAACCCCTCTACCTACCTCTCGCTCTCTCTCTTTCTGTCACTCTCTGTCCTAACCCCTCTACCCACCTCTCTCTCTCGCTCTTTCTGTCACTCTCTGTCCTAACCCCTCCACCCACCTCTCTCTGTCTCTCTCTCTGTCCTTTCAGTCTCTACCCACCTCTCTCTCTCTCTGTCCTTTCAGTCTCTACCCACCTTGCTCTCGCTCTCTCTCTCTCTCGCCCTCTCTCTCTCAAATCCAGCCCCTTCTGCAGGCCTGAAACGACAGTAGTGCTGACATCAAGGTCCAAGGGAAAGGGGACAGTCGAGTGTGCGTGTGTGTGTGTGCGTGCATGTCTGTGTGTGTCCAGTCACTGAATGGATGTACTAACCTGATCCACTTCCAGAGTTTAGCATCAATTCATCAAATACACTCTTAGATTTAAAAAAGGGCATTCTATGTTGTATGTCTAGTTTGTCTATTTCTATGTTTGGCCTGATATGGTTCTCAATCAGAGGCAGGTGTTAGTCATTGTCTCTGATTGGAAACCATATTAAGGTAGCCTGTTTTGTGTTGGGTTTGGTGGGTGGTTGTTTCCTGTGTCAGTGTTTGTGCCACACGGGACTGTTTTTTTTTTTTTTTTTTTTTTCATGTTTCTTGTTTTGTATTTTGTTCATATATAGTTTCTCTTATTAAAGAACCATGAACTTTAACCACGCTGCATTTTGGTCCGCCTCTCTTTCCCAGGAAGAAAGCTGTTACAGCTATCTAGAACCAAAAAGGGTTCTTCGGGTGTCCCCATAGATAAAACCCTTTTGGTTCCAGGTAGAAGCCTTTTGGTTCCAGGTAGAACCCTTTTAGTTCCAGGTAGAACCCCTTTGGTTCCATGTAGAACACTTTTGGTTCCATGTAGAACCCTTTTGGTTCCAGGTAGAACTGTTTCAACAGAGTTTTCTACCTGGAACTATAAAAGGGTTCTCCTATGGGGACAACCGCAGATCCTAAGTGTAGAGACAGTATTCCCCTCGGTAGCCAAGTTAGATCCCTCTAATCCACAAAGCCTTCAACCTAAATATACATTTCACTATGGCCGGGCCCAGACTGGCCTGCACTGCCACCAGCAACAGCTAAGTGGGTTAGAGTGGATAGCATTAGTGGTATCTCACACACAAACACACAGGTACACTGATTGCGAATGCACAAACATACCGGTACGAGCGCACGCACACACAATCGCAGTGGTGTGTACACACTGGGACAAGAATGCACGGACACAACACACATGAAGCCAACACATTACATTAGAATGAGATCATTTAAGAAAGCTTTTCTCCTGTGGACAGATGGCAAGCACACTAAGGGTGTGAATGCTTTACCAAGGGGTATGTGCTGTGCTCACATTGGGGATAGAGATGACAGTTTAATATTCTAGTTGAGGTCATTTTAAGGATAGTCTGGTTGCCAACCCTGGTTGTTTCTGCTTCAGCTAAACTATGCTGGTGCAGCATCTTCTACTACCCTACTAGCGGCTAGTCAGATGCTGTACACCTGACTCAGGACTAACCAGGGAGAGATGCTAGTAAAGCAGAAACAAGAGGACAACTCTCTTATTAGGCTGATCAGTAGATTTCAGCTAGAAGGTAGAATGAAGGAGAGAGGGGAATGGATGGACATCTTTGTCGTCTATTCCTTCCTACAGTACCGCGGGATACCGCTAGGCCTGCTGCCCAGTTACTGACTAGATCAAGTCCAACAGCGTTCCTTTGGCATGCCTCTCGTTGCGCTCCTCTCCCTCCACCTTCTCTCCCCCCTCTCTCTCTCCCCCTCTCTCTCTCCCCTCTCTCTCTCTCTCTCTCTCTCTCCCCCTCTCTCTCTTCCCCCTCTCTCTCTTCCCCCTCTCTCTCTCTCTCTCTTCCCCCTCTCTCTCTTCCCCCTCTCTCTCTTCCCCCTCTCTCTCTCTCTCTCCCCTCTCTCTCTCCCCCCCTCTCTCTTCCCCCTCTCTCTCCCTCTTCCCCCCTCTCTCCCTCTTCCCCCCTCTCTCTCTTTCTCTCCCTCCCTCTCCTTCCAGTTGCTCCCGCAGCACCGTGTGGATGCAGAGGCACCAGCAGCGAAACCCTACCGAGAAAACGGTTGAGAAGCACCATCATCATCCTCGCGCACCAGTAGCAAAACCGAAATAGAACCCCCCCCACCACCAAAAAAAACGATGACGTTCTCAACGGTTCTTCAAAAACAAACCATTATTTAACCCCCCCTTAAAAAAACTTCTGACAACCGATTACAGTCCGTTAGACGCTCCTGGCTGTAAACACGGTAAGTGATTTTTGTTTTTTGATTCTGCATTTCTCACGTTAATTTGAAGAAATGATCCCTGGTTAATTCCTTAGATGGTACCCGGCTCCGGTTTATGAACCAAACGGTGCGCTGTGATAACGATCATAATGACGGTGATTACATCTTTGTTGGGTTTGACCGTCGCGGATAAACATAGGCGTTTTCACTGGATGAAATGCTAGTGAATACAAAAAGAAAACATTGGGAGGCAAGTTAAAACGCCTGCAGTTTTTAATTTAGTTGGCATTATTAAGGCATTATTTAAGGCATTTGTGTAATATGTTTAGAGAGTTTTTTTTTTAATGCTTTATTTGAATCGTATCGCATTTTAGTATAATCAGATCAGATCAGCGATAGTTGTATTGTTTCCACCACCAAGTAATCATATCCTATTACCTGTCATTCCTCAACAACCTGTTTATGGAGACTCAACAACTTACAATAAACATTAACTTCTTAGAGAATACGTTTTATGTTTCTGCAGTTACCTTTCTCCTCGGTGAATAAGAGGGTTCGGGGACATCTAAAACACGATCCGTTTGTTATTCGAAATGTTGACTGTTATGTGAAATGTATTTGCATCTTATTAAACCTGCTACAAAGAAACACTCATCGCAAAATATACTCTGCCCAGTGAGCAAAAGACGTTGGAAAGACGTAGTTTTAGTTGAAAGGACATCAAGTCAAAGTCTTGTGGTCAGTGCAAAGACTTATCTATGTTGACAGTTTCTCTTTTGTTAACCTAGTGTCCTCTCCAGTCAGTTCTGCCAGCAGATATTCAGATGACTACCTCTCGGCTTATTTTTATTTAACCAGGCAAGTTAGTTAAGAACAAATTCTTATTTACAATGACAGTCTAGGAACAGTGGGTTAACTGCCTTGTTCAGGGGGCAGAACGACAGATTTATACCATGTCTGCTCGGCGATTGCATCTAGCAACCTTTCAGTTACTGACCCAATGCTCTAACCACTAGGCTACCTGCCGCCCCTCCACTCTAACCACTAGGCTACCTGCCGCCCCTCCACTCTAACCACTAGGCTACCTGCCGCCCCTCCACTCTAACCACTAGGCTACCTGCCGCCCCTTATAGACATTACTTTGCGTTGTTGAAGCAATGTCTAATTAATGTCATTCAGCAGAATGTAGACCATAATAAGGTGAGACAATCAGACTGATAGACATCCAATAAGGTGAGACAATCAGACTGGTAGACATCCAATAAGGTGAGACAATCAGACTGGTAGACATCCAATAAGGTGAGACAATCAGACTGGTAGACATCCAATAAGGTGAGACAATCAGACTGGTAGACATCCAATAAGATGAGACAATCAGACTGGTAGACATCCAATAAGATGAGACAATCAGACTGATAGACATCCAATCAGATGAAGAATAGATCAGGCCTGATGGGAATACCTAATGCTTTGTGGGGAGATTGAAGTAGAGATCAGGCCTGATGGGAATACCTGATGCTTTGTGGGGAGATTGAAGTAGAGATCAGGCCTGATGGGAATACCTGATGCTTTGTGGGGAGATTGAAGTGGGGTCAAAGGCAAGATTTTCCAGGACAACTCGGCTGAGAGATATAGGTGTGTGGTTTGTGTGTGTGTGTGTGTGTGTGTGTGTGTGGTTTGTGTGTGTGTGTGTGTGTGTGTGTGTGTGTGTGTGTGTGTGTGTGTGTGTGTGTGCTGTGCTTTACGCTGAAATTGAAAACATTTCAGAGCACAATGAAAGTATTTGAGAAAGAGTGTTTGTTTTTTTAAAGATAAGAAATTACAAACAAAATCATGAAACAGTCTGTATGACATCTCAGCAGTCAGGTTCAAATACCATCTCAGCAGTCAGGTCCAAATACCATCTCAGCAGTCAGGTTCAAATACCATCTCAGCAGTCAGGTCCAAATACCATCTCAGCAGTCAGGTCCAAATACCATCTCAGCAGTCAGGTCCAAATACCATCTCAGCAGTCAGGTTCAAATACCATCTCAGCAGTCAGGTCCAAATACCATCTCAGCAGTCAGGTCCAAATACCATCTCAGCAGTCAGGTTCAAATACCATCTCAGCAGTCAGGTCCAAATACCATCTCAGCAGTCAGGTCCAAATACCATCTCAGCAGTCAGGTTCAAATACCATCTCAGCAGTCAGGTTCAAATACCATCTCAGCAGTCAGGTCCAAATACCATCTCAGCAGTCAGGTTCAAATACCATCTCAGCAGTCAGGTTCAAATACCATCTCAGCAGTCAGGTCCAAATACCATCTCAGCAGTCAGGTTCAAATACCATCTCAGCAGTCAGGTCCAAATACCATCTCAGCAGTCAGGTTCAAATACCATCTCAGCAGTCAGGTTCAAATACCATCTCAGCAGTCAGGTTCAAATACCATCTCAGCAGTCAGGTCCAAATACCATCTCAGCAGTCAGGTCCAAATACCATCTCAGCAGTCAGGTCCAAATACCATCTCAGCAGTCAGGTTCAAATACCATCTCAGCAGTCAGGTCCAAATACCATCTCAGCAGTCAGGTCCAAATACCATCTCAGCAGTCAGGTCCAAATACCATCTCAGCAGTCAGGTTCAAATACCATCTCAGCAGTCAGGTTCAGTCAGCAGTCATATTTAGGATATGTAGTGAATCTAGCAAGCCAGGGAACTGAAAGCAACGTGCGAGATAATGTTTTTTTTGTTTGTTGCTAGCAAGATAGCCGATTTAAACTAGCAGGCTAAACTCATTTAGAGTCATTTGCTGTTGTCACGTCAGATTATCATGTGTGACTGTGACAAAATAAAGGGTCAATGTTGAATGCCTTTCGCTCCTTGCCGGGCTAAAGAAACGTGTAAAAGGTGAATACCAACAACAAAGTGGTAGAAATGCGTCTGTTTTGAAAGAGGTGAATATAAACACTGCCCAGTTGAGTTTACAGTCAACATACCGTAAATCCTGTTTGAAAGCAGTATAACAGTGCTCAACGCCCCTCCAGGCACTGTTGCTGCACCAGGTGTGATATGGGATTCCTATTTCTTTGTGCTATTACCAGAGAATGAAACAAAACAGCAGAAATGCATTGATAAACGCCAAGGTAGTAATTTATTTTTTGCCATACATTTTGCTCACACATGTTCTCGTACTTAACTTTTGCAGTTTCAACACATCTATTTTCTTTGTAGCAAATGCGAGTAAAACGGTTGTGTGTGTGTGTGTGTGTGTGTGTGTGTGTGTGTGTGTGTGTGTGTGTGTGTGTGTGTGTGTGTGTGTGTGTGTGTGTGTGTGTGTGTGTGTGTGTGTGTGTGTGAGTGAGAGATTGAACATCTGACATACTCTCACACCTCAGCGTGTGTTTTGGCTTTGCTCAATCATTGGCAGAGGAGACTGGCATCAGAGTCCTGAGACAGGATGAGACCACTGTTACTAAAAAACCAAAACAGAAACAGAGACAGGATGAGACCACTGTTACTAAAAAAACAAAACAGAGACAGGATGAGACCACTGTTACTAAAAAACCAAAACAGAGACAGAGACAGGATGAGACCACTGTTACTAAAAAAACAAAACAGAGACAGAGACAGGATGAGACCACTGTTACTAAAAAAACAAAACAGAGACAGAGACAGGATGAGACCACTGTTACTAAAAAAACAAAACAGAGACAGAGACAGGATGAGACCACTGTTACTAAAAACCCAGAACAGAAACAGAGACAGGATGAGACCACTGTTACTAAAAAAAAACAGAGACAGAGACAGGATGAGACCACTGTTACTAAAAAAACCCAAAACAGAAACAGAGACAGGATGAGACCACTGTTACTAAAAACCCAAAACAGAGACAGGATGAGACCACTGTTACTAAAAAAACCCAGAACAGAAACAGAGACAGGATGAGACCACTGTTACTAAAAAAACAAAACAGAGACAGGATGAGACCACTGTTACTAAAAAAACAGAAACAGAGACAGGATGAGACCACTGTTACTAAAAAAACAAAACTAACCAAAACAGAAACAGAGACAGGATGAGACCACTGTTACTAAAAAAACAAAACAGAGACAGAGACAGGATGAGACCACTGTTACTAAAAAACCCAAAACAGAAACAGAGACAGGATGAGACCACTGTTACTAAAAAACCCAAAACAGAAACAGAGACAGGATGAGACCACTGTTACTAAAAAACCCAAAACAAAACAGAGACAGGATGAGACCACTGTTACTAAAAAACCCAAAACAGAAACAGAGACAGGATGGGACCACTGTTACTAAAAAAAAGCAAAACAGAGACAGAGACAGGATGAGACCACTGTTACTAAAACATCCAGAACAGAAACAGAGACAGGATGAGACCACTGTTACTAAAAACCCAAAACAGAAACAGAGACAGGATGAGACCACTGTTACTAAAAACCCAAAACAGAAACAGAGACAGGATGAGACCACTGTTACTAAAAAACCCAAAACAGAAACAGAGACAGGATGGGACCACTGTTACTAAAAAACCCAAAACAGAAACAGAGACAGGATGAGACCACTGTTACTAACAAACCCAGAACAGAGACAGGATGAGACCACTGTTACTAACAAACCCAGAACAGAGACAGGATGAGACCACTGTTACCAACAAACCCAGAACAGAGACAGAATGAGACCACTGTTACTAACAAACCCAGAACAGAGACAGGATGAGACCACTATACTGTTAAAATAATCAGCTGTAAATTGCTAAATGTCACATGACACCAAGATGAGAGAATACATCTTGCACCTGAATGGTCGGTGATCTCTGGAGAAACAAGAAGCACCTGAATGGTTGGTGATCTCTGGAGAAACAAGAAGCACCTGAATGGTCGGTGATCTCTGGAGAAACAAGAAGCACCTGAATGGTCGGTGATCTCTGGAGAAACAAGAAGCACCTGAATGGTCGGTGATCTCTGGAGAAACAAGAAGCACCTGAATGGTCGGTGATCTCTGGAGAAACAAGAAGCACCTGAATGGTCGGTGATCTCTGGAGAAACAAGAAGCACCTGAATGGTCGGTGATCTCTGGAGAAACAAGAAGCACCTGAATGGTCGGTGAACTCTGGAGAAACAAGAAGCACCTGAATTGTGTGTGATCTCTGGAGAAACAAGAAGCACCTGAATTGTGTGTGATCTCTGGAGAAACAAGAAGCACCTGAATGGTCGGTGATCTCTGGAGAAACAAGAAGCACCTGAATTGTGTGTGATCTCTGGAGAAACAAGGAACACCTGAATTGTGTGTGATCTCTGGAGAAACAAGAAGCACCTGAATTGCGGGTGATCTCTGGAGAAACAAGGAACACCTGAATTGCGGGTGATCTCTGGAGAAACAAGGAACACCTGAATTGTGTGTGATCTCTGGAGAAACAAGAAGCACCTGAATGGTCGGTGATCTCTGGAGAAACAAGAAGCACCTGAATGGTCGGTGATCTCTGGAGAAACAAGAAGCACCTGAATGGTCGGTGATCTCTGGAGAAACAAGAAGCACCTGAATGGTCGGTGATCTCTGGAGAAACAAGAAGCACCTGAATGGTCAGTGATCTCTGGAGAAACAAGAAGCACCTGAATGGTCGGTGATCTCTGGAGAAACAAGAAGCACATGAATGGTCGGTGATCTCTGGAGAAACAAGAAGCACCTGAATTGCGGGTGATCTCTGGAGAAACAAGGAACACCTGAATTGCGGGTGATCTCTGGAGAAACAAGGAACACCTGAATTGTGTGTGATCTCTGGAGAAACAAGAAGCACCTGAATGGTCGGTGATCTCTGGAGAAACAAGAAGCACCTGAATGGTCGGTGATCTCTGGAGAAACCAGGAATGGAACAAGACAGAATATAATGAAGGTTTACTGAAATATTCACCACACTGATTTGGGAGGTGTGTGTGTGTGTGTGTGTTAGAGAGAGATTTGACAGATAGAACTAGAGGAGTTACTCAAAGGCCAGCCTAGTACACACTGTAGCATTGAGGATAGACACACACACACACACAATGGCCATACATACTCCAGATCCTGCTTCTCTTTGAACTGAAAATCCAACGTGAACAACACAGAGGCAGAGCAGATATTATCATAGTAATCAGATATTAAACAGATCTGTGTGTGTGTGTGTGTGTGTGTGTGTGTGTGTCTGTGTGTGTGTGTGTGTGTGTGTCTGTGTGTGTGTGTGTGTATGGTCTGAGGAGTGATGAGAGGAGTCTTGAGGACAATAGCTGAGATGCCGGTCGGCAGGATCAAAGAGACCCATCATGATGTGGTGACCATGAGAGCTGTCGTGTCCACTTCAAATCTCACACACACAGACGGAGACGGAGACACAGACGGAGACACAGACGGAGACGGAGACACAGACGGGGACGGAGACACAGACGGAGACACAGACGGAGACACAGACGGGGACGGAGACACAGACGGGGACGGAGACACAGACGGAGACATAGACGGAGACACAGATGGAGACACAGACGGGGACGGAGACACAGACGGGGACGGAGACACAGACGGGGACGGAGACACTGACGGAGACACAGACGGAGACACTGACGGGGACGAAAACACAGACGGAGACACTGACGGAGACACAGACGGAGATGGAGACACAGACGGAGACACTGACGGAGACACAGACGGAGACACTGACTGGGACGGAGACACAGACGGAGACGGAGACACAGATGGAGACACAGACAGAGACGGAGACACAGATGGGGACGGAGACACTGACGGAGATGGAGACACTGACGGAGATGGAGACACTGACGGAGACGGAGACACAGACGGAAACACAGATGGAGACAGAGACACAGACGGAGACACTGACGAGGACGAGGACGAAGACACAGACGGAGACACAGACGGAGACAGAGACACTGACGGGGACGAAGACACAGACGGAGACGGAGACGGAGACACAGACGGAGACTCTGACGGGGACGGAGACACAGACGGAGACACAGACGGAGACACAGACACAGATGGACACTGAGACGCAGACGGACACAGAGACAGACACAGAGACACAGAGACCGAGACACAGAGACAGAGACAGAGACACAGAGACAGAGACAGAGACACAGAGACAGAGACACAGAGACCGAGACACAGAGACACAGAGAGAGAGAGAGAGAGACAGAGACACAGAGAGAGAGAGAGACAGAGACACAGAGAGAGAGAGAGACACAGAGACAGAGACAGAGACACAGAGACAGAGACACAGACACCGAGACACAGACACACAGACACACAGAGACCGAGACACAGAGACCGAGACACAGAGACCGAGACACAGAGACACAGAGAGAGACAGAGAGAGAGAGACAGAGAGAGAGAGAGACATAGATGTAAAAATTGACATGATCAAGAGAGAGGGAGAGATTGGTAGAGTTTGAGTTATGTAACGGTATTTCTCCCTAATATGTCTGCTGCAGACAGATGAGAGAGCGTGAGAAAGTGGAAATGAAAGTGCTGAAAATGTGTTTGCTCTCTATTTTTTTTTAAAGATGAAGAACAAGCTATAGCGCTAGCTAACGCTATGTAGCAACAACAAAAGGAGTCATAGCATGGATATAATATTGTCCAAAATAAAATGGAACTGTAACCAATTTTCTCCCAACACTATAATTGTGGCTGTTTTCCTATTTTCATATTCACATCCGAAGAAAATGATCCAACGGCATCCACAGAGCCAATATGATCCTCAATCTAGGGGCAATATGGCCTATTCTATCAGACTCTGTTAGCCTGCTATAGTATATAAGTATCTGTTAGCCTGCTATAGTATATCAGCCTCTGTTAGCCTGCTATAGTATACAAGTCTCTGTTAGCCTGCTATAGTATATAAGTCTCTGTTAGCCTGCTATAGTATATAAGCCTCTGTTAGCCTGCTATAGTATATAAGTCTCTGTTAGCCTGCTATAGTATATAAGTCTCTGTTAGCCTGCTATAGTATATAAGTCTCTGTTAGCCTGCTATAGTATATCAGCCTCTGTTAGCCTGCTATAGTATATAAGTCTCTGTTAGCCTGCTATAGTATATAAGTCTCTGTTAGCCTGCTATAGTATATAAGCCTCTGTTAGCCTGCTATAGTATATAAGCCTCTGTTAGCCTGCTATAGTATATAAGTCTCTGTTAGCCTGCTATAGTATATACGTCTCTGTTAGCCTGCTATAGTATATAAGCCTCTGTTAGCCTGCTATAGTATATACGTCTCTGTTAGCCTGTTGTATTCTATCAGTCTCTGTTAGCCTGTTATATTCTATCAGACTCTGTTAGCCTGTTATATTATATCAGTCTCTGTTAGCCTGTTATATTCTATCAGTCTCTGTTAGCCTGTTATATTCTATCAGACTCTGTTAGCCTGTTATATTATATCAGTCTCTGTTAGCCTGTTATATTCTATCAGCCTCTGTTAGCCTGTTGTATTCTATCAGACTCTGTTAGCCTGTTATATTATATCAGTCTCTGTTAGCCTGTTATATTCTATCAGTCTCTGTTAGCCTGTTATATTCTATCAGACTCTGTTAGCCTGTTATATTATATCAGCCTCTGTTAGCCTGTTGTATTCTATCAGCCTCTGTTAGCCTGTTACATTATATCAGCCTCTGTTAGCCTGTTATATTATATCAGCCTCTGTTAGCCTGTTATATTATATCAGCCTCTGTTAGCCTGTTATATTATATCAGACTCTGTTAGCCTGCTATAGTATATAAGCCTCTGTTAGCCTGCTATAGTATATAAGTCTCTGTTAGCCTGTTGTATTCTATCAGCCTCTGTTAGCCTGTTATATTATATCAGCCTCTGTTAGCCTGTTATATTATATCAGCCTCTGTTAGCCTGTTATATTATATCAGCCTCTGTTAGCCTGTTATATTATATCAGCCTCTGTTAGCCTGTTATATTATATCAGCCTCTGTTAGCCTGTTATATTATATCAGCCTCTGTTAGCCTGCTATAGTATATCAGCCTCTGTTAGCCTGCTATAGTATATAAGTCTCTGTTAGCCTGCTATAGTATATAAGTCTCTGTTAGCCTGCTATAGTATATACGCCTCTGTTAGCCTGCTATAGTATATAAGTCTCTGTTAGCCTGCTATAGTATATAAGTCTCTGTTAGCCTGCTATAGTATATAAGTCTCTGTTAGCCTGCTATAGTATATAAGCCTCTGTTAGCCTGCTATAGTATATAAGTCTCTGTTAGCCTGTTGTATTCTATCAGTCTCTGTTAGCCTGTTATATTCTATATGCCTCTGTTAGCCTGTTATATTCTATCAGCCTCTGTTAGCCTGTTAAATTCTATCAGCCTCTGTTAGCCTGTTATATTATATCAGCCTCTGTTAGCCTGTTGTATTCTATCAGTCTCTGTTAGCCTGTTATATTCTATATGCCTCTGTTAGCCTGTTATATTCTATATGCCTCTGTTAGCCTGTTATATTCTATCAGCCTCTGTTAGCCTGTTATATTATATCAGTCTCTGTTAGCCTGCTATGGTATATAAGCCTCTGTTAGCCTGCTATAGTATATAAGTCTCTGTTAGCCTGCTATAGTATATAAGCCTCTGTTAGCCTGTTAAATTCTATCAGTCTCTGTTAGCCTGTTATATTATATCAGCCTCTGTTAGCCTGCTATAGTATATAAGCCTCTGTTAGCCTGCTATAGTATATAAGTCTCTGTTAGCCTGTTGTATTCTATCAGCCTCTGTTAGCCTGTTGTATTCTATCAGCCTCTGTTAGCCTGTTGTATTCTATCAGCCTCCATTAGCCTGTTATATTATATCAGCCTCTGTTAGCCTGCTATAGTATATAAGCCTCTGTTAGCCTGCTATAGTATATAAGTCTCTGTTAGCCTGTTGTATTCTATCAGCCTCTGTTAGCCTGTTATATTATATCAGCCTCTGTTAGCCTGTTATATTCTATATGCCTCTGTTAGCCTGTTATATTCTATATGCCTCTGTTAGCCTGTTATATTATATATGCCTCTGTTAGCCTGTTATATTCTATCAGCCTCTGTTAGCCTGTTATATTATATCAGCCTCTGTTAGCCTGTTATGTTATATCAGCCTCTGTTAGCCTGTTATGTTATATCAGCCTCTGTTAGCCTGTTATATTATATCAGCCTCTGTTAGCCTGTTATATTATATCAGCCTCTGTTAGCCTGTTATGTTATATCAGCCTCTGTTAGCCTGTTATGTTATATCAGCCTCTGTTAGCCTGTTATATTATATAGCCTCTGTTAGCCTGTTAGCCTGTTAGCCTGTTATGTTATATCAGCCTCTGTTAGCCTGTTATATTATATCAGCCTCTGTTAGCCTGTTATGTTATATCAGCCTCTGTTAGCCTGTTATGTTATATCAGCCTCTGTTAGCCTGTTATATTATATCAGCCTCTGTTAGCCTGTTATATTATATCAGCCTCTGTTAGCCTGTTATGTTATATCAGCCTCTGTTAGCCTGTTATGTTATATCAGCCTCTGTTAGGCTGTTATATTATATATGCCTCTGTTAGCCTGTTAGCCTGTTATGTTATATCAGCCTCTGTTAGCCTGTTATATTATATCAGCCTCTGTTAGCCTGTTATGTTATATCAGCCTCTGTTAGCCTGTTATGTTATATCAGCCTCTGTTAGCCTGTTATATTATATCAGCCTCTGTTAGCCTGTTATATTATATCAGCCTCTGTTAGGCTGTTATATTATATCAGCCTCTGTTAGCCTGTTATATTATATCAGCCTCTGTTAGCCTGTTATATTATATCAGCCTCTGTTAGGCTGTTATATTATATCAGCCTCTGTTAGCCTGTTATGTTATATCAGCCTCTGTTAGCCTGTTATGTTATATCAGCCTCTGTTAGGCTGTTATATTATATATGCCTCTGTTAGCCTGTTAGCCTGTTATGTTATATCAGCCTCTGTTAGCCTGTTATATTCTATATGCCTCTGTTAGGCTGTTATATTATATCAGCCTCTGTCAGCCTGTTAGCCTGTTATGTTATATCAGCCTCTGTTAGCCTGTTATATTCTATATGCCTCTGTTAGGCTGTTATATTATATCAGCCTCTGTCAGCCTGTTAGCCTGTTATATTATATCAGCCTCTGTTAGCCTGTTATATTCTATATGCCTCTGTTAGGCTGTTAGCCTGTTATATTATATCATCCTCTATTTCGCAACAAAGCATCCTTCACTCATGCTAGAATGCCAGCATCCCGGAGTCGCCTCTTCACTGTTGACATTGAGACTGGTGTTTTGCAGGTACTATTTAATGAAGCTGCCAGTTGAGGACTTGTGAGGCCCTTTCCTGTTTCAGCATGATAATACCCCTGTTCACAAAGCGAGGTCCATGCAGAAGTTGTTTGTTGAGATCAGTGTGGAAGAACTTGACTGGCCTGCACAGAGCCCTGACCTCAACCCCATCAAACATCCTTTGGGATTAATCGGAACGCCAACCACGAGCCAGGCCTAATCACCCAACATCAGTGCCCGACCTCACTAATGCTTTTGTAGCTGAATGGCTGCAAGTCCCCGCAGAAATGCTCCAACATCTAGTGGAAAACCTTCCCAGGAGAGTGGAGGCTGTTATAGCAGCAAAGGAGGAGGTCCAAATCTACATTAATGCCCAATATTTTTGGAATGAGATATTTGACGAGCATTTGTCCACATACTTTTGGTCATGTAGTGTGTATGTCTCTATTCTATTAGCCTCTCCTAGCCGTCATATCTGTCCTTTTGTTACCCATCTCCCAAGATACAATACAAATGGTCACATATTCATCACTGACTGAGGTTAGACTCTAAAACAACACATTACCTGACCCTATTCAAGTCTCTATGACTGAGGTTAGACTCTAAAACACCACATTACCTGACCCTATTCAAGTCTCTATGACTGAGGTTAGACTCTAAAACACCACATTACCTGACCCTATTCAAGTCTCTATGACTGAGGTTAGACTCTAAAACAACACATTACCTGAGCCTATTCAAGTCTATGACTGAGGTTAGACTCTAAAACAACACATTACCTGAGCCTATTCAAGTCTCTATGACTGAGGTTAGACTCTAAAACACCACATTACCTGACCCTATTCAAGTCTCTATGGGTTCATTCTACCCCTTTGGCTAGATGGGGGTTAGACATCTTGTCTAGCTCCATGCTAGATTCTAGAGTAGAAGTCTCCATGGGCTCATTCTAGCCTCAAGACAGATTCTTACTCTCTCAGTTGGGATTGTGGTGATACAGTGGGGGTGTGGGGTGCTGACGAGGACCTAACTGCATCCCAGGTGGGGTGTGTGGGCAGAGAAGGGGCGGATGATGTTAGGTTCACACACACACACACACACACACACACACACACACACACACCCCACACACACACACACACCCACACACACACCCACACCCCAAGGCTACTCTGGTCAGAGCAGAAAGCAGTGCAGGCATGAGTCAGGCCAACTCCCAGTCTCATCTATCAACGTGTGTGTGTCGGTCTGTCTGTCTGTGTTTGTCATCCATCAACGGCCCTCTTCATCCACTTTCCCTCTACAGCCTTATACTTTTTGCTTTATTTTATTTCCTCACATCCCTCGCTCCGTCCTCGATCTGTCCTCGCTCCGTTCTCCCTCCGTCCTCCCTCCGTCCTCGCTCCGTCCTCGCTCCGTCCTCGCTCCGTCCTCGCTCCGTCCTCCCTCAGTCCTCCCTCAGTCCTCCCTCAGTCCTCCCTCAGTCCTCCCTCCGTCCTCGCTCCGTCCTCCCTCCGTCCTCGCTCCGTCCTCCCTCAGTCCTCCCTCAGTCCTCCCTCAGTCCTCCCTCCGTCCTCGCTCCGTCCTCCCTCCGTCCTCGCTCCGTCCTCCCTCCGTCCTCGCTCCGTCCTCCCTCCGTCCTCGCTCCGTCCTCCCTCAGTCCTCCCTCAGTCCTCCCTCCGTCCTCGCTCCGTCCTCCCTCCGTCCTCCCTCTGTCCGTACCATCATTTTCTTCTTTGTAGAGAGAGAGAGAGAGAGAGAAAGAGAGAGAGAAAGAGAAAGGGGGAAGGGAGCGAGAGAAAGAAGATAGGAGGGTTTAATTTCCCCTATATCTTCTAGTTACATATATTTCTTAGGTTGGTGTTGGAGAAATAAAGAGATAAAACAGATGATATTACTGGAGAAATAAGGAGATGAAAAGAAAGAGATGAGGCAGTTATTTTCTGGTCCGTCCCACTTTATTTAACCTTTATTTAACCTTCATTTAACATTTATTTAACCTTCATTTAACCTTTATTTAACCTTTATTTAACCTTTATCTAACCTTTATTTAACCTTCATTTAACCTTTATCTAACCTTTATTTAACCTTTATTTAACCTTCATTTAACCTTCATTTAACCTTTATCTAACCTTTATTTAACATTTATTTAACCATAGAAGGGCTCATTGAGATTTGAAATCTCTTTGAAACCTCTTTTTCAAGTCATTACACAATTACAGACCGACAACATGAATCACTACAGGTAATCTAGACACATTTAAAACATTGACAGGTCAAGGAAATCAGCCTCAAAATCATCCATCATAAATGATTTAAAAACACCAAGATCCACCAAGATCTGTGATGCTTAGAGAGACAGAGCGCTCTGCTGTGAAGAGCAGAGAAACGGTGTGAGGCAGAGTAGATAAGAGCACATGGGGGGGTCCCAAATGGCACCTTATCCCCAATGCAGTGCACTACTTTTGATGAAGACTCATAGAAGCTCCATTCAACATTAGACAATTTGTTTCGCAAAACAGTTCAACAGGAACCTTGGGGGGAAAGAAGCAAGAAGCAAATATCACACATAACCAGATAGACACTTCACACCATGAGCCATCCTTCACATGATTCATGATACATTCAAGTGAGTCTTTACTCTCTGTGGTACTCCCTCTGTGTCATGGCAGTAAGCAGTCAGAGTGGTTCACAACCTGATCATTCGCATAACCATGGCCACATGAACAAATTCCAATTGGCTTATTCAATCATCTTCTCAGTGTCTTCTCTTCTTTAGTCTTCTCTCCTCTCCTCTCTAGTTTAGTCTCCACTAGTTTAGTCTCCTCTAGTTTAGTCTCCTCTAGTTTAGTCTCCTCCAGTTTAGTCTCCTCTAGTTTAGTCTCCTCTAGTTTAGTCTCCTCTAGTTTAGTCTCCTCTAGTTTAGTCACCTCTAGTTTAGTCTCCTCTAGTTTAGTCTCCTCTAGTTTAGTCTCCTCTAGTTTAGTCTCCTCTAGTTTAGTCTTCTTTTCTTTAATCATCTCTTCTCTTCTTTAGTCTTCATTCCTCTTCTTCAGTCTTCTCTCCTCTTAACTAGTCTTCTCTCCTCTTAACTAGTCTTCTCTCCACTTAACTAGTTTTCACTCCACTTAACTAGTCTTCACTCTTCTTCTTTAGTCTTCATTCATCTTCTTTAATCTTCTCTCCTCGTAACTAGTCTTCTCTCCTCTTAACTAGTCTTTTCTCCTCTTAACTAGTCTTCTCTCCATTTTTTTAGTCTTCTCTCCCCTTCTTTAGTCTTGTCTCCTCTTCTTTAATCTTCTCTTTTCTTATTTAGTCTTCTCTCCTCTTAACTCGTCTTCTCAAATCAAATCAAATCAAATGTTATTTGTCACATACACATGGTTAGCAGATGTTAATGCGAGTGTAGCGAAATGCTTGTGCTTCTAGTTCCGACAATGCAGTAATAACCAACAAGTAATCTAACTAACAATTCCAAAACTACTGTCTTATACACAGTGTAAGGGGATAAAGAATATGTACATAAGGATATATGAATGAGTGATGGTACAGAGCAGCATAGGCAAGATACAGTAGATGGTATCGAGTACAGTATATACATATGAGATGAGTATGTAAACAAAGTGGCATAGTTAAAGTGGCTAGTGATACATGTATTACATAAGGATGCAGTCGATGATATAGAGTACAGTATATACGTATGCATATGAGATGAATAATGTAGGGTAAGTAACATTATATAAGGTAGCATTGTTTAAAGTGGCTAGTGATATACAGTGCCTTGCGAAAGTATTCGGCCCCCTTGAACTTTGCGACCTTTTGCCACATTTCAGGCTTCAAACGTAAAGATCATACAAGGAGAAGACTGATCAGAGATGCAGCCAAGAGGCCCATGATCACTCTGGATGAACTGCAGAGATCTACAGCTGAGGTGGGAGACTCTGTCCATAGGACAACAATCAGTCGTATATTGCACAAATCTGGCCTTTATGGAAGAGTGGCAAGAAGAAAGCCATTTCTTAAAGATATCCATAAAAAGTGTAGTTTAAAGTTTGCCACAAGCCACCTGGGAGACACACCAAACATGTGGAAGAAGGTGCTATGGTCAGATGAAACCAAAATTGAACTTTTTTCAACAATGCAAAATGTTATGTTTGGCGTAAAAGCAACACAGCTCATCACCCTGAACACAACATCCCCACTGTCAAACATGGTGGTGGCAGCATCATGGTTTGGGCCTGCTTTTCTTCAGCAGGGACAGGGAAGATGGTTAAAATTGATGGGAAGATGGATGGAGCCAAATACAGGACCATTCTGGAAGAAAACCTGATGGAGTCTGCAAAAGACCTGAGACTGGGACGGAGATTTGTCTTCCAACAAGACAATGATCCAAAACATAAAGCAAAATCTACAATGGAATGGTTCAAAAATAAACATATCCAGGTGTTAGAATGGCCAAGTCAAAGTCCAGACCTGAATCCAATCGAGAATCTGTGGAAAGAACTGAAAACTGCTGTTCACAAATGCTCTCCATCCAACCTCACTGAGCTCGAGCTGTTTTGCAAGGAGGAATGGGAAAAAATGTCAGTCTCTCGATGTGCAAAACTGATAGAGACATACCCCAAGCGACTGCTAGCTGTAATCGCAGCAAAAGGTGGCGCTACAAAGTATTAACTTAAGGGGGCTGAATAATTTTGCACGCCCAATTTTTCAGTTTTTGATTTGTTAAAAAAGTTTGAAATATCCAATAAATGTCGTTCCACTTCATGATTGTGTCCCACTTGTTGTTGATTCTTCACAAAAAAATACAGTTTTATATCTTTATGTTTGAAGCCTGAAATGTGGCAAAAGGTCGCAAAGTTCAAGGGGGCCGAATACTTTCGCAAGGCACTGTAGGTATTCCTCTTGTCCAGATGGGTTAGGGCAGTGTGCAGTGTGGTTGAGATTGCATCGTCTGTGGACCTATTTGGGCGGTAAGCAAATTGGAGTGGGTCTAGGGTGTCAGGTAGGGTGGAGGTGATATGGTCCTTGACTAGTCTCTCAAAGCACTTCATGATGACGGAAGTGAGTGCTACGGGGCGGTAGTCGTTTAGCTCAGTTACCTTAGCTTTCTTGGGAACAGGAACAATGGTGGCCCTCTTGAAGCATGTGGGAACAGCAGACTGGTATAGGGATTGATTGAATACGTCCGTAAACACACCGGCCAGCTGGTCTGCGCATGCTCTGAGGGCGCGGCTGGGGATGCCGTCTGGGCCTGCAGCCTTGCGAGGGTTAACACGTTTAAATGTCTTACTCACCTCGGCTGCAGTGAAGGAGAGTCCGCATGTTTTCGTTGCAGGCCGTGTCAGTGGCACTGTATTGTCCTCAAAGCGGGCAAAAATGTTATTTAGTCTGCCTGGGAGCAAGACATCCTGGTCCGTGACTGGGCTGGATTTCTTCCTGTAGTCCGTGATTGACTGTAGACCCTGCCACATGCCTCATGTGTCTGAGCTGTTGAATTGAGATTCTACTTTGTCTCTGTACTGACGCTTAGCTTGTTTGATAGCCTTGCGGAGGGAATAGCTGCACTGTTTGTATTCGGTCATGTTACCAGTCACCTTGCCCTGATTAAAAGCAGTGGTTCGCGCTTTCAGTTCCACGTGAATGCTGCCATCAATCCACGGTTTCTGGTTAGGGAATGTTTTAATCGTTGCTATGGGAACGACATCTTCAACGCACGTTCTAATGAACTCGCACACTGAATCAGCGTATTCGTCAATATTGTTATCTGACGCAATACGAAACATATCCCAGTCCACGTGATGGAAGCAGTCTTGGAGTGTGGAGTCAGCTTGGTCGGACCAGCGTTGGACAGACCTCAGCGTGGGAGCCTCTTGTTTTAGTTTCTGTCTGTAGGCAGGGATCAACAAAATGGAGTCGTGGTCAGCTTTTCCGAAAGGAGGGCGGGGCAGGGCCTTATATGCGTCGCGGAAGTTAGAGTAACAATGATCCAAGGTTTTTCCACCCCTGGTTGCGCAATCGATATGCTGATAAAATTTAGGGAGTCTTGTTTTCAGATTAGCCTTGTCAAAATCCCCAGCTACAATGAATGCAGCCTCCGGATAAATGGATTCCAGTTTGCAAAGAGTCAAATAAAGTTCGTTCAGAGCCATCGATGTGTCTGCTTGGGGGTATATACACGGCTGTGATTATAATCGAAGAGAATTCTCTTGGTAGATAATGCGGTCTACATTTGATTGTGAGGAATTCTAAATCAGGTGAACAGAAGGATTTGAGTTCCTGTATGTTTCTTTCATCACACCATGTCTCGTTAGCCATAAGGCATACGCCCCCGCCCCTCTTCTTACCAGAAAGATGTTTGTTTCTGTCGGCACGATGCGTGGAGAAACCCGCTGGCTGCACCGCCTCCGATAGCGTCTCTCCAGTGAGCCATGTTTCCGTGAAGCAAAGAACGTTACAGTCTCTGATGTCCCTCTGGAATGCTACCCTTGCTCGGATTTCATCAACCTTGTTGTCGAGAGATTGGACATTGGCGAGAAGAATGCTAGGGAGTGGTGCACAATGTGCCCGTCTCCGGAGTCTGACCAGAAGACCGCCTCGTTTCCCTCTTTTTCGTAGTCGTTTTTTTTGGTCGCTGCATGGGATCCATTCCGTTGTCCTGTTTGAAAGGCAGAACACAGGGTCCGCGTCGCGAAAATCATATTCTTGGTCGTACTGATGGTGAGTTGACGCTGATCTTATATTCAGTAGTTCTTCTCGACTGTATGTAATGAAACCTAAGATGACCTGGGGTACTAATGTAAGAAATAACACGTAAAAAAACAAAACACTGCATAGTTTCCTAGGAACGCGAAGCGAGGCGGCCATCTCTAGTCTTCCCTCCTCTTCTCTAGTCTCCTCTCCTCTTAACTAGTCTTCTCTCCTCATAACTAGTCTCCTCTCCTCTTAACTAGTCTTCTCTCCTCTTAACTAGTCTTCTCTTCTCTTCTTTAGTCTTCTCTCCTCTTCTCTAGTCTCCTCTTCCATAGTCTTCTTTTCTCTAGTCTTCTATCTTATTTTCTGTCTTCTCTCTTATTTAGTGTTCTCTTTTCTCTCGTCTCCTCTTCTCTAGTCTCCTCTCCTCTTCTCTAGTCTCCTTTCCTTTCCTCTTCTCTAGTCTCCTTTCCTCTTCTCTAGTCTCGTCTCCTCTTCTCTAGTCTCCTTTCCTTTCCTCTTCTCTAGTCTCGTCTCCTCTTCTCTAGTCTCGTCTCCAGTCCATCAGTTTTATGCCTATTGAACACAACCTACGCAATTTTCTGGAACACGCACTGTGACCAATGGCATTTATGGCTGCTGTCACCAGGCGAGTTAGAGAGAGTGACTCCGTGACACACCTCATTAATGATCTGATTGGATTAAAACATTTGATTGATCTAATGGGAGAGGAAAAACAACCAAATCTGAGTAACTGTCATTTCATGGGACTTAGTGTGTGTGTGTGTGTGTGTGTTTTTGTGTGAATGTGTGTCTGTACATGTGTGTGTAATGATATCTGATGTCTGTAATAATGATATATATGAAATTAACAGAAGAAATACAATCATGTTTCCTATTAATTTGTCTCGTCTCGGAGTAGAGAATGTGAAATAAGTAAATGCTTGTTTAGTGTGCCAGCAGTAACAGGTTAGGATTAGGGGAGGCTAAACATATCCTAGACCCTCTAATGGTCAAGGTTAGGATTAGGGGAGGCTAAACTGATCCTAGACCCTCTAATGGTCAAGGTTAGGATTAGGGGAGGCTAAACTGATCCTAGACCCTCTAATGGTCAAGGTTAGGATTAGGGGAGGCTAAACTGATCCTAGACCCTCTAATGGTCAAGGTTAGGATTAGGGGAGGCTAAACTGATCCTAGACCTGTGGCCGAGAGCAACTTCTACAATGTTCCCTACATAGTGTACCAGGGTTCATAGTGCACCAGGACCCATAGTGCACCAGGGCCCATAGTGCACCAGGACCCATAGTGCACCAGGACCCATAGTGCACCAGGACCCATAGTGCACCAGGACCCATAGTGCACCAGGACCCATAGTGCACCAGGACCCATAGTGCACCAGGACCCATAGTGCACCAGGACCCATAGTGCACCAGGACCAGGATTCAATTTAATTCAAGGGGCTAGTGAGAGACATAACCTCTTATGAACTAACATTATAAATCAGATATAGTTAAACAGGGTAGAGTTTAATTTTATTATAGTTCTATTTAAATGTATATATTGTTTAGTCATTATTCATAAAATTCCTAACACTCTCTCTCTCTTTCTCTTTCTCTCTCTTTCAATTAAATTCAATTCAAGGGGCTTTATTGGTATGGGAAACATGTGTTAACATTGCCAAAGCAAGTGAGGTAGATAATATACAAAAGTGAAATAAACAATAAAAATGAACAGTAAATATTACACACACGGAAGTTTAAAAACAATAAAGACATTACAAATGTCATATTATTTATATATACAGTGTTGTAACAATGTATAAATGGTTAACGGAAATAAATAAGCATAAATATGGGTTGTATTTACAATGGTGTTTGTTCTTCACTGGTTGCCCTTTTCTTGTGGCAACAGGTCACAAATCTTGCTGTTGTGATGCACACTGGTATTTCACCCAGTAGATATGGGAGTTTATCAAAATTGGATTTGTTTTTGAATTCTTTGTAGATCTGTGTAATCTGAGGGAAATATGTGTCTCTAATATGGTCATACATTGGGCAGGAGGTTAGGAAGTGCGACTCAGTTTCTACCTCACCTCATTCCACCCCATGTCTGCCTACGGCAACCTCTCTCAATAGTAAGGCTATGCTCACTGAGTCTGTACATAGTCAAAGCTTTCCTTAAGTTTGGGTCAGTCACAGTGGTCAGGTATTCTGCCGCTGTGTACTCTCTGTTTCGGGCCAAATAGCATTCTAGTTTGCTCTGTTTTTTTGTTAATTCTTTCCAATGTGTCAAGTAATTATCTTTTTGTTTTCTTATGATTTGGTTGGATCTAATTGTGCTGCTGTCCTGGGGCTCTGTAGGGTGTGTTTGTGTTTGTGAACAGAGCCCCAGGACCAGCTTGATTAGGGGACTCTTCTCCAGGTTTATTTCTCTGTAGGTGATGGCTTTGTTATGGAAGGTTTGGGAATCACTTCCTTTTAGGTGGTTGTAGAATTCAACTGTTCTTATCTGGATTTTGATAATTAGCGGGTATCGGTCCAATTCTGCTCTGCATGCTTTATTTGGTGTTTTACATTGAACACAGAGGATACTTTTGCAGAATCCTGCATGCAGTCTCAATTTGGTGTTTGTCCCATTTTGTGAAGTCTTGGTTGGTGAGCGGACCCCAGACCTCACAACCATAAAGGGCAATGGGTTCTATGACTGATTCCAGTATTTTTATTATCTCGGTCTGTCTTTTTGCCTCAGATACATGTATCTAGTTTTATAGGGCTCAGATCCAATTGGTTCTCTCACTTCATACGTTCCTGCTGGCACTTACAGTGTGTGTTCTATTTGGCATTCTCTTTCCCTATGTCCTGGCATTACAACTGCCTGTCTGTAAACGTAGCCTTCTGCTCTGTGGTCCAGAGAGCTGATCAATGATCGGAGAGATACACCATCCACAAGGAGAGAGAGAGAGAGAGAGAGAGAGAGAGAGAGAGAGAGAGAGAGAGAGAGAGAGAGAGAGAGAGAGAGAGAGAGAGAGAGAGAGAACACAAACATGGCGACAGCAGGTGCCGCCATGGCAACAGCAGCAGGAAGTGTGTCCTAGCTCCTGCTTACCGTTCTGCACTACCTGTATGTGATTGCATCACATGTGTTGTGTATACGCACACACACACAAAGTATCCACACGGCATGGATGCATGGACTCGTAATCAATCAAATTGTAATTGCTTTGCACATTTCATAAATGCATTTGCTTTACAAAACGGTGGGCCTAAAGCCTGAAAGGATCAAGGCAGTGCAACAGTGGATGAGAGAGACTCCATAGCAAGGAACATTGAATGACTAGAGGGAGGATATCTAGATTGAAGATGTCTTCATAGGGGAATAGGTAGCTAGGTTGAAGATGTATTCAACTTAGTAAGAGAAATAGAGAGAGAGGGAAATAAAGCAAGTGTGTCTGAAGACATCTTCAACCTAGGTGGGTAGTTTCCCCTATCCTGTACACTACGGTAAGATGTATTTATATCCGAATAATGGTTAAAGATAGGATTGTGGTAATTATATATATTCTGTCTCAACAACACTGTTGTACCTCTATATTCTGACTCAACAACAATGTTGTACCTCTATATTCTGACTCAACAACACTGTTGTTCCTCTATATTCTGTCTCAACAACACTGTTGTACCTCTATATTCTGACTCAACAACAATGTTGTACCTCTATATTCTGACTCAACAACACTGTTGTTCCTCT
>NC_056459.1:35549188-35564188 GCF_018296145.1 Oncorhynchus tshawytscha
AAAGCCTTTTAGATCTGTGTTTTCAAAACGCAGCAGGATATTTCTCCATGAGCTGGACTGCTTGTCTTTGTATAACTAGTTGATTTTCGTTTGCGCTCGTTAGCATATTTAGCTAGCAGGACTCCTTGCCAGTTCCTTATTACTTCTGGTAAACAAACACCCAATGTTTTGAGTTTTTTGGTGCCCACCAGTTCTAAACCGCTAATACTGTAAATCCCGGGGTGAGAAAAGGACCGCATGAAGATACCACTCAAACCATGGAGGCCTGAGGAGAAAAAAAAGTTGACAAAAAATATCATGAAAATTGCATTGCGTCAGCTAGGCTGGATGCTGTGCGAGAATGAATGTTTTACTGACAGGCTCACCGTTGAGCTCGTCATCTTTCTTCTAGAATCCAGAGGAAATGTAACAATATAGAGGTAAGATAAACACTGAGTATACCAACCTTCAGGGACACCTTAACCTCTAGCGTCGAGCAATCCCGTATCTGGGAGCGTAACCATAGCCTCAAGCTCATTACCATAACGCAACGTTTCCTATTCATGAAAATCACAAATGAAATGAAATAAATATATTGAAACACAAGCTTAGCCTTTTGTTAACAACACTGTCATCTCAGATTTTCAAAATATGCTTTAACCAAAGCTACACAAGCATTTGTGTAAGAGTATTGATAGCCTAGCATAGCATTAAGCCTAGCATTCAGCAGGCAACATTTTCACAAAAACAAGAAAAGCATTCAAATAAAATCATTTACCTTTGAAGAACTTCGGATGTTTTCAATGACGAGACTCTTAGTTAGATAGCAAATGTTAATGTTTTCCAAAAAGATTATTTGTGTAGACGAAACAGCTCCATTTTGTTCATCACGTTTTGCTAAGAAAAAGACCGGAAAATGCAGTCACTTACAACGCCAAACTTTTTTCCAAATTAGCTCCATAATATCGACAGAAACATGGCAAACGTTGTTTAGAATCAATCCTCAAGGTGTTTTTCACATATCTATTAGATAATCTATCAGTGGTGGCAGTTGGCTTCTCATCAGAAGCAAACAGAAAAATACTGCAGCTGGAGATTACGCAATAATTGCGACGGAGGACACCAAGCGACCACCTGGTAGATGTAGTCTCTTATGGTCAATCTTCCAATGCTATGCCTACAAATACGTCACAATGCTGCAGACACCTTGGGGAAAACGTGGAAAACGTAAGCTGACTCCTAGCTCTTTCACAGCCATATAAGGAGTCATTGGCATGAGGCGGTTTTAAAAAATGCGGCACTTCCTGATTGGATTTTTATCTGGGTTTTTTCTGTAACATCAGTTCTGTGGCACTCACAGATAATATCTTTGCAGTTTTGGAAACGTCAGAGTGTTTTCTTTCCAAAGCTGTCAATTATATGCATAGTCGAGCATCTTTTCGTGACAAAATAAAACAGGAACGTTTTTCATCCAAAAATTAAAATAGCGCCCCCTATATCCAAGAAGTTAAAACCTTTTATGGCTGCTGTCCCTTTACAGGGATCAACATCAGCGGAAATTTCAGAGTGACAACTAATAGTACTCGATACAACTCAAACTTTCATTAAAACACACATTCAGGGTACTCAATTAAAGCTACACTCGTTGTGAATCTAGCCAACATGTCAGATTTTTTAAATGCTTTTCGGCGAAAGCATGAGAAGCTATTATCTGATAGCATGCAACCCCCCGAAATACCTAAAGGGGACGTAAACAAAAGAATTAGCGTAGCCGGCGCTACACAAAACGCAGAAATAAAATATAAAACATTCATTACCTTTGACGAGCTTCTTTGTTGGCACTAAATCCGTCCATGTATACCCAAAATGTCCATTTATGAAGCCCGTCTGATCCAGGAAAAAACTGCTTTCCAAAACGCAACGTCATTTTTTTAAATTAAAAAAGTTGCCTATAAACTTTGACAAAACACTTCAAACTACTTTTGTAATCCAACTTTAGGTATTAGTAAACGTTAATAATCGATCAAATCGATCTGTATTCAATAGCAGCAAGTCTTGAAATCATGGTCCATATTCTCTCTTTCAAAACTTCCTCCTGTGTACTCAATGACAGGAAGTGCCTATTTCTCATTTCACCAAAGATTAACTTCAACCCAATTGCCAAGACTGGCGACATCGTGTGGAAGCTGTAGGAACTGTAAACTGGGCCCTATCTATTTTCCCTTGCCATAGACAATACAGAGACTGGCGGAGGGATATATATTTTTTTTTTTGTGAACAGTTTTCCTTGGGATTTTGCCTACTAAACACGTTCTGTTATAGTCACAGACATGATTTAACCAGTTTTTGAAACTTCAGAGTGTTTTCTATCCACACATACTAATCATATGTATATACTATATTCCTGGCATGAGTAGCAGGACGTTGAAATTTTGTGCGATTTTTAACAAAAAGCTGAAAAAATTCACAGCCTCCAATACCTTTCACCTGGATTTAGCTGGTCAGTCTTTCATTCAAACGGCGGGTGTCTTTAATGTTTTCTAAACTCAGTGTATGTTGCCCTATGAGAAGTTGGTAGAATCTTATTGAAAATGGTTTTACAGTAAGGTTTTACAGTAAGGATTTACAGTATGGGTTTACAGTATGGGTTTACAGTATGGGTTTACAGTAATGGTTTACAGTAATGGTTTACAGTAATGGGTTTACAGTATGGGTTTACAGTAATGGTTTACAGTAATGGTTTACAGTATGGGTTTACAGTATGGGTTTACAGTAATGGTTTACAGTAATGGTTTACAGTAAGGGTTTTACAGTAAGGGTTTACAGTAAGGGTTTACAGTAAGGGTTTACAGTAATGGTTTTACAGTAAGGGTTTACAGTAAGGGTTTACGATAATGGGTTTACAGTAAGGGTTTACAGTAAGGGTTTACAGTAAGGGTTTACAGTAATGGTTTACAGTAAGGTTTTACAGTAAGTGTTTACAGTAAGGGTTTACAGTATGGGTTTACAGTAATGGTTTTACAGTAAGGGTTTACAGTAATGGTTTTACAGTAAGGGTTTACAGTAATGGTTTTACAGTAAGGGTTTACAGTAAGGGTTTACGGTAATGGTTTTACAGTAAGTGTTTACAGTAAGGGTTTACGGTAATGGTTTTACAGTAAGGTTTTACAGTAAGGGTTTACGGTAATGGTTTTACAGTAAGGGTTTACAGTAAGGGTTTACGGTAAGGGTTTACGGTAATGACAGCCAAAGGTGCTTCAGCAAAGTGTTTTCTATAACTTTCTTTCACAAAATGTCTAGGAAATAAATCTAATTGAATCCCCTAAATTCCTGTTATTTTTTTTGAAGATTACTCAGAAAAACAAACTTTTCTCTCTGAAATGTCAACGGAGCACTGCTTTTATATTTTCAAAGCCTTTTTACATTTCATTCAGCTCGTGTCGTCTTAATTTAGCTTGTTGTGATCCACGGAAATAACTTCGCAGGCGACCACCACAATATGAAAAAAATCTTCAAAAGTTACTGCGAGAATGCGGCCGACACCCTATACAGTTTTGATCTGTGGGCATGTGTGTGTGTGTGCTTGTGTGTGCGTGCGCGTGTGTTTGTCCTAGGCTAGGACTTCCCCCTACTGTGCCAGTTGGCTCTATAGGTTATCATCTGTCAGTTCTTAAGGTCAAACTGACAAAACATATTCAAAATAACACTGAAGACAAATACCAGCCAACAGGGTCACCCCACAGCAGCAGACCTGACATTTCAAAAACCTCCAGTCTGATGTGTGGGTGTGTGTGTGTTCTCTCAGTGCCTACACTAACTAATATGAACAGTTTGCATTGATATTCTCTGTGTGTCTGTCCATGTTTGTTTGTTTGGGACATTATTGATGACGTAGGGAAATGATTTCTGATGACAGCAAACATAATAAATAAATGTAGTCTTGTTGACTTTGTAAAACCACCTTATCCTTCAAATATTACCCCCTCGCCTTTCCAATTACACAACTGCTGAAATATCACCTGCTGAAATACCACCTGCTGAAATACCACCTGCTGAAATACCACCTGCTGAAATACCACCTGCTGAAATATCACCTGCTGAAATACCACCTGCTGAAATACCACCTGCTGAAATACCACCTGCTGAAATAAATACCACCTGCTGAAATACCACCTGCTGAAATACCACCTGCTGAAATACCACCTGCTGAAATATCACCTGCTGAAATACCACCTGCTGAAATACCACCTGCTGAAATACCACCTGCTGAAATATCACCTGCTGAAATATGAACTGCTGAAATACCACCTGCTGAAATACCACCTGCTGAAATACCACCTGCTGAAATACCACCTGCTGAAATACCACCTGCTGAAATACCACCTGCTGAAATACCACCTGCTGAAATATGAACGGCTGAAATATCGCCTGCTGAAATATGAACGGCTGAAATATCACCTGCTGAAATATCACCTGCTGAAATATCACCTGCTGAAATACCAACTGAGGGCCAACACCTAACCTCTCCCCTCTGCTCCAGCCTCCCCATACCAAAGCCTGATATATTGATATATATGTGTATATATATTTATCTAAATAGGCAAGTCAGTTAATAAGAACAAATTCTTATTTACAATGACGGCCTACCCTGTCCAAACCCTGACGACACTGGGCCAAATGTGCGCCTTGCCCTATGAGACTTCCAATCACGGCCAGATGTGATACAGCCTGGATTCGAACCAGGGACTGTAGTGTCACCTCTTGCACTAAGATGCAGTGCCTTAGATCGCTGCGCCACTCGGGAGCAAATTGTTCAAATACATACAGAAATATATCTAAATACATGTATTACTTACATACAATATATCTAAATACATGTATTACTCACATACAATATATCTAAATACATGTATTACTCACATACAATATATCTAAATACATGTATTACTCACATACAATATATCTAAATACATGTATTACTCACATACAATATATCTAAATACATGTATTACTCACATACAATATATCTAAATACATGTATTACTCACATACAATATATCTAAATACATGTATTACTCACATACAATATATCTAAATACATGTATTACTCACATACAATATATCTAAATACATGTATTACTCACATACAATATATCTAAATACATGTATTACTCACATACAATATATCTAAATACATGTATTACTCACATACAATATATCTAAATACATGTATTACTCACATACAATATATCTAAATACATGTATTACTCACATACAGCACCTTTGGAAAGTATTCAGACCCCTTGACTTTTTCCACATTTTGTTACTTTACAGCCTTATTCTAAAATGGATTGAATAGTTTTTTTAGTATGCATTTTACATACATGTATTACTCACATACAATATATCTAAATACATGTATTACTCACATACAATATATCTAAATACATGCATTTTACATACATGTATTACTCACATACAATATATCTAAATACATGTATTACTCACATACAATATATCTAAATACATGTATTACTCACATACAATATATCTAAATACATGTATTACTCACATACAATATATCTAAATACATGTATTACTCACATACAATATATCTAAATACATGTATTACTCACATACAATATATCTAAATACATGTATTACTCACATACAATATATCTAAATACATGTATTCTACATACATGTGCAATTCATACACATTACCAGTCAAAAGTTTGAACACACCTACTCATTCCAGGGTTTTTCTTAATTTTGACTATTTTCTACAATGTAGAATAATAGTGAAGACATCAAAACTATGAAATAACACATATGGAATCATGTAGTAACCAAAAAACGTGTTAAACAAATCAAAATATATGTTATATTTGAGATTCTTCAAAGTAGCCACCCTTTGCCTTGATGACAGCTTTACACACTCTTGGCATTGTCTCAACCAGCTTCACCTGGAATTCTTTTCCAACAGTCTTGAAGGAGTTCCCACATATGCTGAGCACTTGTTGGCTGCTTTTCCTTCACTCTTTTTATTTATTTTTATTTTACCTTTATTTAACTAGGCAAGTCAGTTAAGAACAAATTCTTATTTTCAATGACGGCCTAGGAACAGTGGGTTAACTGCCTGTTCAGGAGCAGAACGACAGATTTTGTACCTTGTCAGCTCGGGGGTTTGAACCTTCCGGTTACTAGTCCAACACTCTAACCACTAGGCTACCCTGCCGCCCCACTCTGTGGTCCAACTCATCCCAAACCATCTCAATTTGGTTGAGGTCAGGTGATTGTGTAGGTCATCTGAGGCAGCGCATATACTATTCTGCAATGTAGAAAATAGTAAAATAAAATAAATAAAAACTTGAATCAGTACGTGTGTCCAAACTTTTGACTGGTACTGTATATATGTGTATATATATTATAATACATGAGTTTTCCATATGGGTCTCCAACCTCATGTGTGTTTACGTGTCTGTGTTTGTATATCGGCAGGGTTGGGTACTGCAGAAGACAAATGTCAATCTCGAATGGATTAATAAAGTTCTTCTTCTTCTCTCCCAACTCAATCTAACCCCTCTCCCTCTTCTCTCCCAACTTAATCTGACCCTTCTTCTTCTCTCCCAACTTAATCTAACCCTTCTTCTTCTTCTCTCCCAACTCAATCTAACCCTTCTTCTTCTCTCCCAACTCAATCTAACCCCTCTCCCTCTTCTCTCCCAACTTAATCTGACCCTTCTTCTTCTCTCCCAACTTAATCTAACCCTTCTTCTTCTTCTCTCCCAACTCAATCTAACCCCTCTTCTTCTTCTCTCCCAACTCAATCTAACCCCTCTTCTTCTTCTCTCCCAACTCAATCTAACCCCTCTTCTTCTTCTCTCACAACTCAATCTAACCCCTCTCCCCTCTCTCTACCCCCTCCAGCCCATCGACTGTCCTCCTGCTCAGTAACCATGATGCTTAGCAGCTCTGTCGAGGTGCCCAGTCCGGTCCACGGTGGCATGTCCGGTCTCTCCGGGATGAGGGTGGCAGTGGTGGGGAACGTTGTCCGGTCCTCCAGTATCTCGGGAGCCATGTACAGCCTGGAGAAGAGTCCCGGGAGTGGCGGTCGTCCGGGAGAGGTGGGGACGCTGGCCGGAAACAAGAAGAGACGCTCAAGCCTTGGAGCCAAGATGGTGGCCATCGTGGGGCTGTCGCAGTGGAGCAAGAGCACTCTGCAGCTCAATCAGCAAGGTCAGTTTCATGTTGCTGCATTTTAGTTGTTGGCGGCCATTTTGGATCAGTGGAGCTAAGCCGCTGTTGCTCAACCAGCAAGGTCAGTTTCACTTTGGTTTCATTTGAATTGTATGTAATGTTGTTGTTTTTAGTTGTTAGCAGCCATTTTAGGGCATCCTGTTGCTCAACCAGCAAGGTCAGTTTCACTTCGGTAAAAACAAAAAATGGGGTTGTTGTTGACGGCCATTTTGGGGGCAGTGGAGATGATCGGAGCATCCTGTTGCTCAGCCAGCAAGGTTCATCACAATACATTACTCTAATGGACGAGGTTGTTGTTTGTACTCAACCTCGGATGATCTCCACTGGTGTAAAGAACTTACGTAAAAACACTTGAAAGTACTACTTAAGTAGTTTTCTTGCGGTATCTGTACTTTACATTACTTTATTTATATTTTTGACAACCTTTTTTTCCCACTACATTACTGAAGAAAATGATTTTTTAAATTTTTTTTTTTACTCCGTGCATTTTCCTTGACACCCAAAACTACTCATCACATTTTGAATGCTTAGCAGGACAGGAAAATAGTCAAATTCACACACTTATCAAGAGAACATCCCTGGTCATCCCTACTGACTCTGATCTGGAGGACTCACTAAACAGAGAACATCCCTGGTCATCCCTACTGCCTCTGTTCTGGAGGACTCACTAAACAGAGAACATCCCTGGTCATCCCTACTGCCTCTGATCTGGAGGACTCACTAAACAGAGAACATCCCTGGTCATCCCTTCTAGCCTCTGATCTGAAGGACTCACTAAACAGAGAACATCCCTGGACATCTCTACTGCCTCTGATCTGGAGGACTCACTAAACAGAGAACATCCCTGGACATCTCTACTGCCTCTGATCTGGAGGACTCACTAAACAGAGAACATCCCTGGTCATCCCTACTGCCTCTGATCTGGAGGACTCACTAAACAGAGAATGTCCCTGGTCATCCCTACTGCCTCTGATCTGGAGGACTCACTAAACAGAGAACATCCCTGGTCATCCCTACTGCCTCTGATCTGGAGGACTCACTAAACAGAGAACATCCCTGGTCATCCCTACTGCCTCTGATCTGGAGGACTCACTAAACAGAGAACATCCCTGGTCATCCCTACTGCCTCTGATCTGGAGGACTCACTAAACAGAGAACATCCCTGGTCATCCCTACTGCCTCTGATCTGGAGGACTCACTAAACAGAGAACATCCCTGGTCATCCCTACTGCCTCTGATCTGGAGGACTCACTAAACAGAGAACATCCCTGGTCATCCCTACTGCCTCTGATCTGGAGGACTCACTAAACAGAGAACATCCCTGGTCATCCCTACTGCCTCTGATCTGGAGGACTCACTAAACAGAGAACATCCCTGGTCATCCCTACTGCCTCTGATCTGGAGGACTCACTAAACAGAGAACATCCCTGGTCATCCCTACTGCCTCTGATCTGGTGGACTCACTAAACAGAGAACATCCCTGGTCATCCCTACTGCCTCTGATCTGGAGGACTCACTAAACAGAGAACATCCCTGGTCATCTCTACTGCCTCTGATCTGGAGGACTCACTAAACAGAGAACATCTCTACTGCCTCTGATCTGGAGGACTCACTAAACACATGCTTTGTTTGTAAATGATTTGTCTGATTGTTGGAGTGTGCCCTTGGCTATCCGTACAATTAAACAAACAAGAACATTATGCCATCTGTTTTGCTTTATATAAGAAATGTGAAATGATTTATACTTTTACTTTTGATACTTAAGTATATTTAAAACATATACTTTTAGACTTTTACTCAAGTAGTATTTTACTGGGTGACTTTCACTTTTACTAGTCATTTTCTATTTAGGCGTCTCTTTTTTTACTCAAGTATGAAAATTGTTTTCCCAGCGCTGATGTTCCTCTCTATCCTCACCTGCCCGGTAAGAAATACTGCTCCATCTCCTCCTTTCTATGGCCTCGCTCTCCTCTCTCTCCTCTCTCCTCTCTCTCTCCTCTACCATCTACCATCTCCTAACTCTCCTCTCTCTCCTCTCTCCTCTCTCTCTCCTCTCCCCTCTACCATCTCCTCGCTCTCCTCTCTCTCTCCTCTCCCCTCTACCATCTCCTCGCTCTCCTCTCTCTCCTCTCTCCTCTCTCTCTCCTCCCCTCTACCATCTCCTCGCTCTCCTCTCTCTCTCCTCTCCCCTCTACCATCTCCTCGCTCTCCTCTCTGCTCTCTCTCTCCTCTCCCCTCTACCATCTCCTAACTCTCCTCTCTCTCCTCTCTCCTCTCTCTCTCCTCTCTCTCCTCTCCCCTCTACCATCTCCTAACTCTCCTCTCTCTCTCTCTCCCCTCTACCATCTCCTCGCTCTCCTCTCTCTCCTCCCCCTCTACCATCTCCTCGCTCTCCTCTCTCTCCTCTCCCCTCTACCATCTCCTCGCTCTCCTCTCTCTCCTCTCCCCTCTACCATCCCCTCGCCTCTCCTCCTCTCTCTCTCCCAACTCCCCCAAACCATCTCCTAACTCTCCTCTCTCTCCTCTCTCCTCTCTCTCTCCTCTCTCTCCTCTCCCCTCTACCATCTCCTAACTCTCCTCTCTCTCCTCTCTCTCTCTCTCTCTCCTCTCTCCTCTCCCCTCTACCATCTCCTAACTCTCCTCTCTCTCCTCTCTCCTCTCTCTCTCCTCTCTCTCCTCTCCCCTCTACCATCTCCTAACTCTCCTCTCTCTCCCTCTCCTCTCTCTCCTCTCTCCTCTCTCTCTCCTCTCCCCTCTACCATCTCCTAACTCTCCTCTCTCTCCTCTCTCCTCTCTCCCTCTCCCCTCTACCATCTCCTAACTCTCCTCTCTCTCCTCTCTCCTCTCTCTCCTCTCCCTCTACCATCTCCTAACTCTCCTCTCTCTCTCCTCTCCCCTCTACCATCTCCTAACTCTCCTCCCTCTCCTCTCCTCTCCTCTCTCTCTCCTCTCCCCTCTACCATCTCCTAACTCTCCTCTCTCTCTCTCTCCCTCTCTCTCCTCTCCCTCTACCATCTCCTAACTCTCCTCTCTCCCTCTCTCCTCTCTCTCCTCTCCCCTCTACCATCTCCTAACTCTCCTCTCTCTCCTCTCTCCTCTCTCTCCTCTCCCCTCTACCATCTCCTAACTCTCCTCTCTCTCCTCTCTCCTCTCTCTCCTCTCCCCTCTACCATCTCCTAACTCTCCTCTCTCTCCTCTCCTCTCTCTCCTCTCCCCTCTACCATCTCCTAACTCTCCTCTCTCTCCTCTCTCCTCTCTCTCTCCTCTCCCCTCTACCATCTCCTCCCTCTCCTCTCCTCTCCCTCTCCTCTCTCTCTCCTCTCCCCTCTACCATCTCCTAACTCTCCTCTCTCTCCTCTCTCCTCTCTCTCCTCTCCCCTCTACCATCTCCTAACTCTCCTCTCTCTCTCCTCTCCCCTCTACCATCTCCTAACTCTCCTCCCTCTCTCTCTCCTCTCCTCTCTCTCTCCTCTCCCCTCTACCATCTCCTAACTCTCCTCTCTCTCCTCTCTCCTCTCTCTCCTCTCCCCTCTACCCTCTCCTAACTCTCCTCCCTCTCTTTTTACCTCCCTCTCTTTTTACCTCCCTCAGTTTTTACCTCCCTCTCTTTTCACCTCCCTCTCTTTTCACCTCCCTCTCTTCTCCTCCCTCTCTTCTCCTCCCTCTCTTTTAACCTCCCTCTCTTTTCACCTCCCTCTCTTTTCACCTCCCTCTCTTCTCCTCCCTCTCTTTTAACCTCCCTCTCTTCTCCTCCCTCTCTTTAACCTCCCTCTCTTTTCACCTCCCTCTCTTTTAACCTCCCTCTCTTTTTGACACCTCCCTCTCTTTCACCTCCCTCTCTTCTCCTCCCTCTCTTTTAACCTCCCTCTCTTTTCACCTCCCTCTCTTTTCACCTCCCTCTCTTTTCACCTCCCTCTTTTTCACCTCCCTCTCTTTTCACCTCCCTCTCTTCTCCTCCCTCTCTTTAACCTCCCTCTCTTTTCACCTCCCTCTCTTTTCACCTCCCTCTCTTTTCACCTCCCTCTCTTTTCACCTCCCTCTCTTCTCCTCCCTCTCTTTTTGGACCTCCCTCTCTTTTCACCTCCCTCTCTTTTCACCTCCCTCTCTTCTCCTCCCTCTCTTTTCACCTCCCTCTCTTTTCACCTCCCTCTCTTTTCACCTCCCTCTCTTTTCACCTCCCTCTCTTTTCACCTCCCTCTCTTTTCACCTCCCACTCTTTTCACCTCCCTCTCTTTTTACCTCCCCTTCTTTTCACCTCCCTCTCTTTTCACCTCCCTCTCTTTTCACCTCCCTCTCTTTTCACCTCCCTCTCTTTTCACCTCCCTCTCTTTTAACCTCCCTCTCTTTTCACCTCCCTCTCTTTTCACCTCCCACTCTTTTCACCTCCCTCTCTTTTTACCTCCCTTCTTTTCACCTCCCTCTCTTTCCACCTCCCTCTCTTTTTCACCTCCCTCTCTTTTCACCTCCCTCTCTTTTCTCTTTTCACCTCCCTCTCTTTTCACCTCCCTCTCTTTCACCTCTCTTCTCCTCCCTCTTTTCATATCCTTGAAGGCATTCTATTTATTTTCTTCCTGATCTCTCGCTAGCATCTTTCCTCGCCCCCCCGGTCTGAACGCCTGTGTAAATATGAGGGGATATTAATCTATTGGTGTGAAGATGATGGTCTAATACGATATTGATTTTTCAGATGAAGATTGGAAATGTAATAGCTAAGCATTTTAAATCACCCTGACACCTTTGGCTACTGATAGTAGACCTTTTTGTTTTGAATGTAATCTCTCAAATGCTTTTGTCTCTGCCTCATAGAAGGGTGTTGATTTATTCATTTTCTTTCATCCAGTGTCAGAGATTACCTCAGCATAGCAGAAAGATGCTGTGGCTGCATAGCTATAAACTACATAGCTTCACAGTGTGGGTTAGCTGTAGGTCTGTTGCACACCTAATAATCAGACTCTTTCATACTGTGGTAAGTGTATCACCCAGCATATTGCTAGCTGCAGTATGGTAATGCTAGCCAGCGTAGCTTAGGGGTCCCTTTATTTAACCAAGCAGGTCAGACTAGCCTGTAGACTAGCCTAGTCATGTAGACTAACCTAGTCATGTAGACTAGCCTAGTCATGTAGACTAGCCTAGTCATGTAGACTAGCCTAGTCATGTAGACTAGCCTAGTCCTGTAGACTAGCCTAGTCCTGTAGACTAGCCTAGTCCTGTAGCCTAGTCCTGTAGACTAGCCTTGTCCTGTAGACTAGCCTAGTCCTGTAGACTAGCCTAGTCCTGTAGACTAGCCTAGTCCTGTAGACTAGCCTAGTCCTGTAGACTAGCCTAGTCCTGTAGACTAGCCTAGTCATGTAGACTAGCCTAGTAATGTAGACTAGCCTAGTCATGTAGACTAGCCTAGTCATGTAGACTAGCCTAGTCATGTAGACCTGCCCAGTCATGTAGACTAGCCTTGTCATGTAGACTAGCCTAGTCATGTAGCCTAGTCCTGCAGACTAGCCTAGTCCTGCAGACTAGCCTAGTCATGTAGACTAGCCTAGTCATGTAGACTAGCCTAGTCCTGCAGACTAGCCTAGTCCTGTAGACTAGCCTTGTCATGTAGACTAGCCTTGTCATGTAGACTAGCCTAGTCCTGCAGACTAGCCTAGTCATGTAGACTAGCCTTGTCATGTAGACTAGCCTTGTCATGTAGACTAGCCTAGTCATGTAGACTAGCCTAGTCATGTAGACTAGCCTAGTCCTGTAGACTAGCCTAGTCCTGTAGACTAGCCTAGTCCTGTAGCCTAGTCCTGTAGACTAGCCTAGTCCTGCAGACTAGCCTAGTCCTGTAGACTAGCCTTGTCATGTAGACTAGCCTTGTCATGTAGACTAGCCTAGTCATGTAGACTAGCCTAGTCATGTAGACTAGCCTAGTCCTGCAGACTAGCCTAGTCCTGTAGACTAGCCTTGTCATGTAGACTAGCCTTGTCATGTAGACTAGCCTAGTCCTGCAGACTAGCCTAGTCATGTAGACTAGCCTTGTCATGTAGACTAGCCTTGTCATGTAGACTAGCCTACCTTCACTGTATCTGTGAGCTGTCGAATAGAGAGCACGTGCCAAGACCAGTGTGGGCACATTTACTATGTAACACACATTTACTATGTATATAATACAACTATCAGTAGAGCTGAAAATGCGATGGAAACACATTGAACTTTAGATTTGTATTCGATACAAGAAAACTTAAGTGAAAAAAGTACATTTTTGTCTTCACGCCCTGATTGTTATCCGTTAACACGTCTGTTTGGTGGGAACACGTCTGTTTGGTGGAAACACGTCTGTTTGGTGGGAACACGTCTGTTTGGTGGGAACACGTCTGTTTGGTGGGAACACGTCTGTTTGGTGGGAACACGTCTGTTTGGTGGGAACACGTCTGTTTGGTGGGAACACGTCTGTTTGGTGGGAACACGTCTGTTTGGTGGAAACACGTCTGTTTGGTGGGAACACGTCTGTTTGGTGGGAACACGTCTGTTTGGTGGGAACACGTTGTTTGGTGGGAACACGTCTGTTTGGTGGGAACACGTCTGTTTGGTGGGAACACGTCTGTTTGGTGGGAACACGTCTGTTTGGTGGGAACACGTCTGTTTGGTGGGAACACGTCTGTTTGGTGGGAACACGTCTGTTTGGTGGGAACACGTCTGTTTGGTGGGAACACGTCTGTTTGGTGGGAACACGTCTGTTTGGTGGGAACACGTCTGTTTGGTGGGAACACGTCTGTTTGGTGGAAACACGTCTGTTTGGTGGGAACACGTCTGTTTGGTGGGAACACGTCTGTTTGGTGGAAACACGTCTGTTTGGTGGGAACACGTCTGTTTGGTGGGAACACGTCTGTTTGGTGGGAACACGTCTGTTTGGTGGGAACACGTCTGTTTGGTGGGAACACGTCTGTTTGGTGGGAACACGTCTGTTTGGTGGGAACACGTCTGTTTGGTGGGAACACGTCTGTTTGGTGGGAACACGTCTGTTTGGTGGGAACACGTCTGTTTGGTGGGAACACGTCTGTTTGGTGGGAACACGTCTGTTTGGTGGGAACACGTCTGTTTGGTGGGAACACGTCTGTTTGGTGGGAACACGTCTGTTTGGTGGAAACACGTCTGTTTGGTGGAAACACGTCTGTTTGTCACGTTTGGTGGAAACACGTCTATTTGGTGGGAACACGTCTATTTGGTGGGAACACGTCTATTTGGTGGGAACACGTCTGTTTGGTGGAAACACGTCTGTTTGGTGGAAACACGTCTGTTTGGTGGAAACACGTCTGTTTGGTGGGAACACGTCTGTTTGGTGGAAACACGTCTGTTTGGTGGGAACACGTCTGTTTGGTGGGAACACGTCTGTTTGGTGGGAACACGTCTGTTTGGTGGGAACACGTCTGTTTGGTGGGAACACGTCTGTTTGGTGGGAACACGTCTGTTTGGTGGGAACATAAGCATCTTTTCTTCATGCGGATTTTAGAATATTTACATGAAAAATCTGTCGCCAATTCAAATCAAATCAAAAGTATTTATATATATATATATATAGTGGCTAGGAAAAACTCCCTAGAAAGGCCAAAACCTAGGAAGAAACCTAGAGAGGAACCAGGCTATGTGGGGTGGCCAGTCCTCTTCTGGCTGTGCCTTGTGGAGATTATAACAGAACATGGCCAAGATGTTCAAATGTTCATAAATGACCAGCATGGTCGAATAATAATAATCATAGGCAGAACAGTTGAAACTGGAGCAGCA